>NW_017729000.1:43959622-43964344 GCF_001723915.1 Gavialis gangeticus | reverse complement strand
AAACCCCCCCGCCTGCGGCTTGCCTTCGGCTTGAAGAGCTGTTCCTGCCCCAGGAGGATGGTGCTGGGGTAAAACCACACGCCGGAGGCTCCTTCACACTACATGACTAGCGCCGGGGGGAGCCTGTGCAGAACTGTGTTCGCTTTACTGGGAGCAAGTCCTTCTGGTGCCGCAGGAACGAGCCGGCGCTGCCCCCAGTGCTCCCACTACGGCATCAGCAGGGCCGCTCAAACGGGCGCCGTGGAGCAGGCTCCTACAGCACAACGCGCCGGGGCTTCACTTCGAACTGCCCCGCTGCCGGCGCCACGTGGGGACCACAGCAGAGCCTGGCCGGGCAGTGGGAGGCGGGCTCGCATTGTGACGCGCGGGGCGGGGGCGGGGGCGGGGCCGGGACGAGGCTTCCCCAGGTTGCTAGGAGTGGGGTAACGTAGCGCTTGCTGATTGGTGGCCGGATCACGTGCCCCGAATGCCGAGCAGATCCGGACGCGGCCGTTGGCTCGCAGAGCTGAGCGTGCGCAGTGGCCGGCGGGAGTTCCGGGCTCAGGTAGGAGCCGAGCGCCTGTTACGGCGGGGGAGGGTCTCGCGAGGTATCGGCCCCGCGCGCCTTTACGTGGCGCGGGGACGGGCAGCGCTGCTGCCAGCGCAGGCCCGGGGTACAGGCGCGGGGCACGGGGATGCGGCCCGTGGTGCCTGCTCTAGCTTTGTCCAGGCTCGCACGGCTCCGCCCCCTATCTTCTCCCAGTGGGCAGGAGCGCGGCCCTGATTTGCTTCGCGTCTCTCGAGAGCGGAGGTGGCGGCGGCCGCCCACGGCCGCGCTGGGGCTGCGCTCGTTGGTGGGGCCGGGCGCTTCGGCCCTCTTACCGTAGGCTGGGAGCGAGGTGGCGGCACGGGCAGGGGCAGGGCTGAGCCGACGAAGGGCTCGCTGTCTGTGACTCTCAACAGCTTGGTTTTAAGGGTCCTGTCAAGCCAAGGGCTGCCCGCGGTGCGGAGAGGGAGGTCTGTGCGCGAGGGTAGACGCTTCTTCCCTTCCCTTAGGCTCTGATGCGTGGTGGCAAGAGACTTGGGGTCGTGTGGGCAGGAGCCTTGACCTATAGAGGTTCAAATGGAGGCCCCTCCCCCCCCCCCGGTTCCTCCTGTGAATTGCATCATCCAGCACTGGGCCTGGCTTATCTGTACCCACAAATAAGTGCCCAAAAGCTTGCAGTTTAAACTTTTTTTTTTTTTTTTTGGTGCAGAAATCTAGTTGGGTTAATAAAAGATTAACTCTACCAACTCAGAACTCTACCGTGAGTTCTGATAAGCCTTTATAGCGCTTACAGCAGATCTTGCAAGTACTTGTGTCTGCTCGGTGAACTCATGGAGCTCCCCTGCTCCGTGACAGTGTTCCTGCAGTGCCGATGCCTCCCTCCATACTGTGGAAATGTAGCCACTGGAGATTTGAGAAGCTGCTGTGAAGGGGGAATACTGAACCTGGGGCCTCCTTGCTGTTGTAATACAACAAGTTTTGGAGAGAATGCAGCTTGGGTCAGCTTTTGGTCAAATTTGGATGGGACTTCAGCACTGCTAACAAATTCTCTGTATCCTCAAACCATGGCCCAGCCTATGCAACCCTTTTCCACTTCCTTGTTAAGAACGTAGTTTTTAAAACTTAGATTTAGAAACAAATTTACCAGCAAAAAAACAGTTTTTAGGTACCCTATATAAAAGGTCCATTCTTCCCCTGAAATCTGCCTGCTTTATGGCATAGGGAGGTTGAGGATTATTTGAAAGGTGACTTCAGCTGGCAAGTATGATGGAGCAAATACTATACCAAGGAGATTGGCTGCTGGAGCTTTTGTGGGGCAGCATACTGCTGGGTTAGATTTGGGGATGAGAGCTAGAGACTTCCAAATCTTTTCTCTGGCTTTTGGTAAGGTGCTTAACTCTCCAACCATTCAGTTTTCCCACATGGGATATAACATTTAACATGCCATTCTGTTGTGGGTTGATCAGATTTCATTAATATTTGTTAACTGCTCTGTACATGAGAAATCCTATACAAAGCTAGTTTACTTCTAACACACATTCTGAGCTTCTGAAACAAGCAATGCTGGAACAAGGAATCTGGTGGTATACAGCAGTCTTATCTTGAAACTTGGCATGAACTTTTTTTCCTCCATGTTTTTGGTTCATGAAAATTTCACTTCTAAAGCAGCTGGGCAAGAAAATTCCATCTATCCCAAAAGCAAAATTTAAATCCTGAATGGGTTTGTGATTGTTTGTTTGAAATGAAGCTCAAGATTCACCAAAGGTTTGCAAGCCTTGCCTTGGTTTCAAGTTTGTTATGAAGCCTGAAGTCACGGGTTTCCTAACAAACATACGGCTGAGTAGGGCTAAATATGCCCATCCTGCTGGTGGTGAGTTGCTCCTTGAAGTGTGTTATAATAAGTATTTAACTTGTTATAACATGCCTGTTAACCATTGCCATTACCTTATTCCCATTCAGGACAGTGAGTAAGGAGATGAATTCCACAGGGCTGGAGATGGCCTAGTCTCTTGCAGAAAAGTGATACAGATGCTAAGGAATGTATAATATTTTTTATAATTCCTGTCTTGGGCCAAATTAGTCAAATCAGTTCTGAATTCCATCGACTGAGCTGAGCAAAACTCAGTCGTTCAAGCTTGTGTGGTGCTACCACCCACAAGTATCCTCCATCCCAGTCTGGGGTTTCAGATGCTCCCAAATCCATGGTAGGCATCCTATGTGCAGGCCTGAGACCCAGAGGTCTTGAAGTTCAGATGCCCCCAAATCTTGCTCGCCCTTAGCTCAAAGGCCAATGTATAATTTTATTCTGAATGAATAAAGGGATTGGGGAAGTTTTGACATTTACCTGTAAGCTGATAGGGTGAGCATGCCCTTCCCTCTGCAGTGTATGGAATTCTATCTGCAGAGTGAGTCAGTGGATCTGCCTCACTGCCAGCTAGGATTTTTACAGCCAGCTGACTAATGTGAGTTAGATTAGACTTTACAATGCGATAACGACTAAGTTTAAACCAATAATTTATGTGTATATAATTCCTATTTTCAAGAGGAGGAAAGCAAAGGGGTTTTGCAGAACACTGTAAGTCACTCCTGCAATGGAATAAGTGTGTCCACATGAGTGACTGTAAATCATAAGAAGTGTGGGGTTGGAAGCAGTCTCAGGAGATCATCTAGTATAGTCTTTCTTGCCTCAGATTGGGAGGATCAAATATACTGGAAGTATCCTTGATAAATGTTTTCTAACCTAGTCTTAAAAACCTCAAATGATGGTGAGTTTATCATCCTTTCTAGGTAGCCTATTCCACTGCTTAACTCTTCTTACAATTTAGAAAGTGGTTCCTAATACCTAGTAGAAATGTTTGCTTTTAAGATAAGCTAATTACTGCTTGTCTTACCCTCAGTGGACATGGAACACCATTGATCATTGTCTCTTATAACAACCTTTTACATATTTGAAGACTGTTATCTTGTCCCCGCCTTCTCTCTTCAAGCAAAAACGAGCCCTTTCAACCTTTCCCCACAGATCATATTTTTCAAACCTCCTGTCATTTTTTTTGTCATCCTCCTTTGGACTCCAATGTTTGTCTTCATTTTTAAAGCGTGGTGCCAAAATCTGGATGCAGTATTCCAGCTGAGGTCTCACTTGTCCTACATCATGGATGTCCAACCATTTTGAATGTGGGGCTGGATCACAAACTTTTTATCACCTAGTGGGCTGGCGAGCCATATTCAAAGACCTCACAGGAAGTGGTATCACATCAGGAAGCGATGTCATATGACCTTTGACACCAATGAAGGTCTCAAGAATATGTGAAAGGGTCACGAGAAAACTTTAAAAGTGGGTTCTCCTTTAAAGTAGAAAAACATATAACTGTGGCTTTTCTCTTGTGGGCTGGCAGAGTTCTACCCTGCAAGGGGCTACTTGGGGTCCCCCCGTGTCCCACACACTGGGGAACTGGGGTCTAGAGGTAGGAGCAGTGAGGGACACTGGGTTGGGACTGTGAAAGGCAGGGACCTCCCCCTACACACAGGTGCTGGGAGCCCACAGTCACCAGCCTGGCCCCGGGGAAGGTGCCGTCTTCCTGCCCCAACCCTGGCCCGACCCAGCCCTACCTGTGGCACCCCGGCTGGGCAGGAGGCAGCAGAGGCAGATGGTGAGGATGAGCTCAGCTGCCATGCTGCCTCTGTGGGTCCACATCGCTGCGCCGCGCCAGGCTGGAAGAAGCCAGGGCCGGGTGGCACCTCGGGGTGCAGCAAGTGCAGGCTCCGCCTGAGCCTGGGGCCACCCTGCGCAGCGCGGCCAATGCTGACAGCCTGGCAGGAGGAGGCACCTGCCTGTGCCGCTCTGCCTCTGCCAGCGACCCGAGGCTGGGTGGCCAAGTTGAGCTGCCTCTTGCCTGTGGGTGGGGAGTGGCGAGTTGCTTGGGCTGGAAAGCGGTGCCTTCCCCACGTGGTGCTGGGGATAGGAGGAGGCAGGCTGGGTCTGCACTCCTCTTCCCACATGCACTGTGTTGGCAACGTCAAGTTGATGCAGTGCGTGTGGGAACTTTGTCCCTTCCCCAGCCCTTCAGCAGCCATTAGGCCAACCTCCAGCCTGGCTGGGGGAGGGGCAAGGGGCGGGAACGATTTGTTTCCTGTCGCAGCACCGAGGGCCACAGAAAATGCCTTGGCAGGCCACATGTTGGACAAGCCTGTCCTAC
>NW_017729000.1:43954248-43954622 GCF_001723915.1 Gavialis gangeticus | reverse complement strand
GCCAACCTCCAGCCTGGCTGGGGGAGGGGCAAGGGGCGGGAACGATTTGTTTCCTGTCGCAGCACCGAGGGCCACAGAAAATGCCTTGGCAGGCCACATGTTGGACAAGCCTGTCCTACATGGATAGAATTGTTACCAGGGGTCTACCCAACTTGAGGAGACAGTTGGCCAATTTTGTGGGCAGATTGCAGGGCCAGCTGCCATTTTCGTGGCCCCCCTGCCATGCCTCTGGCCAAAGGCCCCCAGTGACTCCAACCCCCACTGCTGATTGGTGAAGTCTCTGTCATATGGTCCTGTCCCTTGCTGCCGGTTGGCTGAGAGGGCTGTCCATAATGTGGTTCCCTCTCCCCAGGTGCAGCACCCTGCACTTGCCC
>NW_017729000.1:43938907-43948295 GCF_001723915.1 Gavialis gangeticus | reverse complement strand
GAGCTCTTACCTGGGCAGGTCCTACACCTGGTTGAGTTAATGTTGTTCTAGCTCTAGCTAAGAAGTTTGCCTTGTTCTTACTGATTGTGTCCAATTAGACAGATGGACAGTTTTCTCCGTTCTGCTGACCAAGCCAGCCACAGCATCTGCAAACCCCCACGTTATGGTACATCACTCAAGGGCAGGCTTCAGGTTGCTGTTGCCCCTTTGCCATAGGACCTTTGAAAATGACTAAGTGTGGTAGCATTGTATCCATTGCTCATGTCTCGGGCCTATGTATGACTTATAGCTGGAATCTATTTTTTGATAATGTGCTTGCTCTTCACAATGTGAGTGTTTCCAAGCTTAAAGAACCATTCACTCTAGGCTGGTCAGTGTATGAGCTGTATTTTGACACCAGACCCTTGTTTCCTTGGTATAGAAGTGGACTATCTGCATGTGCATACCTGTGGAATTCCGCTCTTGTGCACTGTGTTCATTTTACACCTCACCAAGTGAGACAGGCTTATTTTGTGGAAACTGATGAGCATAGGTAGAATACGGTAAGTTATTTTGCTGTTGTGATTCCAAAATTTTACTTACAGTCCCGTCTATACAAAACTTTCCTGTCTTGTTGCCCTGAATTCAGAGGCCTATCAGTTTCTGAAGTGTTGTCTCAAGTGCTCTATGTTCTTTCTTTGGCAACAGCACGCCTCATCTGTCCTGTCATTTTTATTATAGCTATGTAGGGAAATCACTGACTCGCTGAAGTCAGTGGCAGAGCTATGGACTATAACAGGATTTGGCTTTTTAGCTTTCTTGCACTGAAGCTGACTGTCCACTTATCCACATTGCTTTCTCCTGTCACAAGCTATACTTGAGAATGTTGGGGATCCTGATTGAGAAATAGCAGATGGTGATATCTTTTTTCAGTCTGTTACACATATGGTGTAGTGGGACAGTATAATGCTGTATTTTTGAAGAGATGTAAAACTGAGAGCTAGCGCACTTTTCTCTATAAAAAGTCCATGCCTTTTATACAAACATGGCATATCTTGACCACGTTCCCATTTGTGAAATTAAGATTCTGCTTCCTTAAATAATCTCTGTGGTTTCTGTTGGATTCTTTGCTACTTATCTAAGGTCTGTTTAGTGTAACTGAGTCCTATTAAGCTTTTCTGTTCCATTCCATCTGTGGCTGAATCTCGCTGTTGGATGAATTGCATCTTGCATATAGTTTTTACAGCACTTTGGACTCAGTGGAAGGAATGGAACTACCTGCAGAGTCAGAAACTTTCCAAAGTGATTTATAAAGCCTGCATCTTCAAAGAAAGGGGGAGGTACTTTTCCTTTAAAAACCTTTGGGTCAGTGGGTCGGGAGGAAGGAGCAACCCGTTGTTCCTAAAGCTCTGCCGACTGGTGTGTAGTGGTCTTCGGAAGGTGGTGGGCCAGATATCTACAATTCTCTGAAGAGTATCATAATTTTTAACAATAGTCTGTTTAATGTACACTATTTTATTTAGCAGCAGTTTGTAAAAGTTTCATTGTTTAATTTTAGAATTTTTATTTCGGGCATGTTTCTATAAAATTAACTTTTTTCAATGTGAAACATCTTAATGTCTTCCACACTGTTGCTCGTTTGTGAGGAATCTACACTTAATTATTTCTTCTGTACTAGTTAAATCTATCAGCCAACAGATGTCAAGTGTAGCAAAAATGCTATAATAATATTATGGTCTAATAATAGTTATAATGTTTCTCATTACCTGGCATGGCTTTTGAGAGAGGCAGACTCAGAAATGAGTGGGAATGTAGTACTTAACCTTGAACCATGGAAACATAAATGGGCTCTTAATCTTGCAGGTGTTTAAGCTACGCCCACCTAGCCCAAGCCATTTCCTAAAATAAGTCAGGAATAACCATATTAATAACATCTTAAATTTTGAAATCCCATTACCAATATGCTCAAAGTCACAGAATCACTTTGGCAAACTCTATTGATGAGTAAGGTTCTTGAAATGAGTTTTGTGTACCAGTAAGTGTGAAGCCCTGGTCATTTTTTTGACTCGTATTGCAGTAAATATTTTTTGCTCTTCATTGCCTCTGAGGACAATGCATGTAAATTGCTTTCATCTTGGGAACAGTAGAGAAAATGCAAGAATCTGTCTTTTATGTACATCATTTGTGCTGCTTCTAAGTGCCAGGAAGTCTCTGACCCAGTCTGAAATGCACTAAGCTGGAGTAAATCAGCTTTCGGTCTGGTCTTTTAACTGTTTGCACCTCCTTTGAACTTGAGGTGTTGTAGCTGTTTCTCAAATTAAGACTTTTGTATGGTGGAGAAAATAGTACTTAAAAGGGTATTGAATTTTCTTTAGTCCCTAAAGCTCTGGTAGGATGCTGGACTGCAGATGACTCTTCATGGCCAGTATTCTAGCCTCTGGGCTGGAGTTCATGAAGGCTTACTACCTCAGGATGTCATCTAATTCAACCCCCTGCTCCAAGCAGGGCCTATCCCTAAGATAGATGGCTATACCCTGTACAGGAGAGAGTGTGCTTAAAAAAAGGGGTGAGGGTGTAGCTCTCTATGTGAAAGAAAGCTACACGTCTACAAGCTGAGATTGGCACCTAAGGAGGGTGACTGGAGACCCTCTGGGTTAGAATACGAGGGGAACATGGTGAAGGGGATACAATGGTAGGAGTCTACTACAGACCTCCAAATCGGGAACAAAAGCTTGACCATGAATTCGCCAGGGAACTGGCTGAGGCTGCATGGTCTCAGTGCATGGTTGTCATGGGAGGCTTCAACTACCCGGACATTAAATGGGAAGAGCACTCAGCCAAATCTGATTGGTCACAAAGCTTCCTTATATGCATGGATGAGCTTTACCTGTTTCAAGAAGTCTATGGGTCAACAAGGGGTAAGGCACTGCTGGACCTGGTGCTGGCCAAAGGGGATGATCTAGTCAGCAACCTAAGAATCAAATGGAAGCTGGGAGATAGTGACCACAAGGTAATCACTTTCACTGTCCATCACAAAGCTGTCAAGGCAGTCAGCAATGCAGAAGTCCTTGACTTTAGGAAAGCCGAGTTTTCATAAGCTCAGGAGGCTTGTTGTCAAGGCCCTGAGAGGCCATGATTTGGCAGGGAGGGGAGTTGACGAGTGGTTGCTCCTTGAAGTGATCTTAGAAGCACAAGTTAAGTCCATCCCAACCCATAGGAAAGGGAGTAAAAGGGCTCAGCAACCTCCTTGGCTCAACAGGGAACTCGTGGACCTCCTACGCCTACAAAGAGAGGCATATAAAGGATGAAAGATGGAAAACGCCATTAAGAAGGAGTATTCTGCACTGGTCTGCACCTGTAGGGAGCGAACTAGGCAAGCCAAGGCTATAACCTAACTCCAACTGGCTATACAAATTAAGGACAATAAAAAGTTGTTCTTCAGATACATGGGCAACGTTGTACCCCTGCTACACCACATGGTGCGGCTGACAACTGACACCCAGGAAAAAGCTAATCTGCTTAATGATTACTTTGTGTCGGTTTTTCACCAGACCAAAGGGACCAGCCTGCCTAGCGTTGTGTGGGATGGCCAAGGTGAGGGTGAATGCATGCCCACCATTAGCATAGATCTTGTGAAAAGCTGGACACCCAGAAATCAGCTGGTCTGGATAGATTGGACCCAAGAGTGCTAAAAGAACTGGCAGACAACATAGTGTGGCCACTGGCAAAGATATTTGACAACTCGTGGCACTTAGGTGAAGTACCTGGAGACTGGAAGAGGAACAATGTGGTGCCTTTCCTGGAAAGAAGATCTGGGAAACTACTGGCCAATCAGTTTGACTTCAATCCCTGGAAAGATCTTGGAAAAAATTATCAAAGAAACCATTCTTGACAGGCTAACAGAAGGCAACATTCTGAGGGATAGCCAGCATGGGTTTGTTGAGAGTAAGTCTTGCCTGACCAACCTCATTTCCTCCTATGACCAGGCGATGCATCACCTGGACAAAGGGGAAGAGGGTGATATCATATATTTAGACTTTAAAAAAGCCTTTGACCTGGTATCCCATGATGCCCAATGTTTCCATGAGGACAACTGTGGCCTCAACTACCCTATGGTTTGATGGCTGAGGAACTCACTCTGCGGTTGGATCCAGAGAGTGGTAGTCAACAGAACCAAATCATCATGGTACTCGGTGACTAGTGGTGTCCCCCAAGGCTCTGTTCCTGGACCTGTACTCTTTAATGTCTTTTTATACATGATCTGGATGCTGGTGTCAGAAGCAGTCTGGCTAAGTTCGCTGACAACACCAAACTTCGGGGAAGAGTGTCCACACTTGAGGGTAGGCCTCGACACACTTGCAAGGTGGGCATATGTAAACCTGATGGCATTCAATATGGAGAAATGCAAGGTGCTCCACCTTGGGGTTGGGGGAAAGAAACCTGCATCACACTTATAGGCTTGGCAGTGCTACACTTGCTAGCACTACAGCCAAGATTTGGGGGTCATGATTGACCACAAGATGAACATGAGCCACCACTGTGATACCACAGCTGGCAAAATGAAAGAAACTCTGGCTTGCATCTGCTGATGTAAATGGACCCAGGATGTCATTCTCCCACTGTACTCTGCCTTGGTGAGGCTGCAGCTGGAGTACTGCATCCAATTCTGGGCTTCACAATTCGGGAAGGATATGGAGAAGCTTGAGAGAGTCCAGAGGAGAGTCATGCGCATGATCAGTGGGCAAGAGAATAGGCCTTACGAAGACGGGCTGAGAGCCAGGGGACTCTTGAGCCTGCATTTTTCCAGGCTTAGGGGTGACTTGGTGGCAGCCTATAAGTAAATAAAGGGTGTGCATCAGGATCTGGGAGAACGCTTGTTCACCAGATCACCCCAAGGAATAACAAGGTCTAACGGTCACAAACTCCTGCAAGACTGTTTTAGGCTGGACATAAGGAAAAACATCTTTACTGTCTGAGCTCTCAGGGCCTGGATAGACTGTACCCAGAGATGATGCTAGCACCTACTCTGGATACCTTTTGAGAAACAGTTAGATGCTTATCTTGCTGGGATCCTTTGACCCTAGCTGGCGTCCTGCCCCTTGAGCAGGGGGCTGGACCCCATGATCTTACAAGGTCCCTTCCAGCCCTAATGTCTATGAAACTATATCCCAGTCTGTCTGCATCTTAAAAACCTCCAAGTATGGAAATTCTACCACCTCTCTGGGTAGTCACTACCAGCGCTTTACTACAGAGAGGTTTTTCCTAATATCCAACCTAAACTTCCCTTGCTGCAACATGAGACCACATTGCTCCCTTTTCTATTATCCACCACTGCTGAGAAGAGTCTAGCTCCATCCTCTTTGTAACCACCCTTCAGGTCATAGGTGACATGTAGGAGGGGTGTGGGGGGGCACATGTTTCCCCCCCACCCCAGGGTTGTCCTTGCTGCTGTTGATGCCGCCACTGGCGTCAGCGGGTGCTTGGCGTGTTTCCCACCCCCCACCCTCCTTTGCAGTGCTGTACCAACAGGGGGTGCGGAGGGTTGGTCCCTCAGCGGCACTTACGGTTTTGCCAGTGGCAGTCCCACAGTTCTGGTTTTGCCACTGGTGTTTCTGGGCTTGGCGATCAGGCCCCTCTTCCCGTCCCCCAGCTCAGTGATTGGCTGCCAGGGGGTGCCCCCCTGCTCGGTGATTGGGTGCCCCACCAGATTCAGGAGGCACCAGTCGCCCATGCTTCTTCCAGTCTTCTCTTCTTCAAATGACATAAGCCCAGTTGGGTCAGGCCTTCTGTGATCTCTGTTAAAATTACTACCTCTTGCCTTTTCTTTTGAAAGGCTCAAGCACTCATTCACATTGATTATCTTTTTCTGTCTGAGCCCACTTATCACCATAAACCCTGTGTTTTTGGAAATGCAAGGGCACACAACTTCTTCAAGACATTTGTAAAGAAGGAAACTCTAACATGCTACCCTTGTTTAGGGAGAAATGATTTATTTAAGCAAGTAAATAATTTGTCAAAGAACTCTCATTGCATCAGCTACTATACTAAAGAAAAGGCAAATCGTTATTTTCTTCAAGCTTAGTTTTACATGGCTCCTTTTAATATTCACTCATTTTTAACTTGCTAATTTTATTTTGCTCAATACATTGGGCATTCTTATTATTTCCCAAGTTAATTTGTTCATCTGCTTATGTTTTATTTACTCCATAAAATCAAAATCATCTTCATTCTGTCTTGGTTCTTATACTACATTGCTCACTAGCATCAGAGCATCTCTTTCTTTTCTTCATCAGCAAAATAAGAACTCTGTAGTTTTCATCTAGCTGACACTAACCACAGGGATACACTTACCATTTAGGTGATATAATGGCTTTCTGTTTTTTGTTTGAAACCACTGCCCACTTATCTAAACCTTAGTGAAACCCATTAGACCTTTTAGGTTAAACATACCTACTAATCTAAAATATTTACGCTTATTCTTTTGTTTTTGAATTGTATAGCTTGTTTCCTTGCATATTGGGCTTTTAAAACTATCCTAAGTCTCATTTATGTATTCCATATATAGCCCTAGAAGCTTTGAGAGTAGCTGCATGATGATAAACTTCCCCCTTGCAAAACATTGGTGCTGCTCTCGTTCTCAGGCCTGTTGTCATTATTATCCATGACTCTGTCTTGTCTTGCCTGTTTTAACTGCCTTCCAATGTTTCTTCCCAAATCGTTGCTCACTGTGTACCAGCCTAGCTAAGATGCTCCTGGGTGTCTTGTTTGTACAAAGAAGTAAAAATTCATTATCCCAAAGAGAACAACTCCACTATTTTTGTAAACTTACACCAGCCGTCTTGTGTGCCTCTTCTTTCTTCCATTCGTCTGGCATTGACTTTTTCTGTGCTGCTTCACATAGTCACTGGTGGAAAAAGGACCTTCTCTTTTGCAACATATGTTGTCTGCCAGAGCCTTCCTGTATCTGTCTGCGTCATTGACTCCATCTCATTTCAAATTTCATCTGTAAACAGCTTTTCTCCCTTGCTAAACACTGTGCCTCTTAATTTTTCTGCAAGTGTATTTTTTTAATTTGTAAACATTTTAGGACGGTTTGAAAAATGTAATATAAAGCTGTATTTCATTTTCTGTAATGATATGTTAATGCAGGCATATTTCAAAAGCATACTCTGCAGTACTGTGGATTTTTAATTAAATGTTGTTTTTCAAGTAAACTTCAATAGATCTATAGTAACAAATGGTCGACAATATCCATACAGAACAAATTCACTCCATTTTCATTTCCAAGACAGTGAAAGCAAATAGCCTTGAAAATGTGTTTGGCCTCTGCATGATTAAAGCCTTAGAATAAGTGTACTTCCTTGAGGTTACTTCTCCTTACAATATCTTATTAATGCTTTTGTTCTCTTCCTGGCTGCAGGGTTAACTGCAATATTTTTCAAAAGTTTTAGCAGGACTCTAGTATGAGTTGGATCTTCAATAAATTGTGGGTTGAAAGGCCCAAGGCTTTGGAGCTTGCCCATGCCCATTAACCCAATTACAGGTGACATCTGGCAGAAGCTCAGCAGAGAGAGATCTCTTTCAAGGCTCTGTTTCTAAGAAAGAGATTGTTAGATATGTACTTTGCAGGATTTGAAGTTTTAACACAATTCACATGGTAGAGTTCTGAAGGCATTTGTATCCTTCATGGTTTGCGCATCTTTGCATGCTACTACTGTGGTGGTGTAAAAAGTGATTTGCACAGTTTGTAATTTATTTCACTTGGAATTTGGAGTAATGTGCACTCATGCAAAATCTTTTGCTACATCTGCGTAGTGCACCTGCCCTAGCAGTTTGCATCAATACTATTGCTGGTGTTCTTAGGATATAGTACCTGGGTAACAGGGTCCTAGGTGTGTATACCAGAAAAACAGGAGTTTGTGTGTGCTGCAGTGCTTCTGTTAGCCAGGAGTGGTTGGTGATAGGTAGGTAGTCACTGAAAGGCAGAAGTTCTCTTATTTGTCTCTGACTCCTGTCTCCTGGAAACCTGACCAGATTCTGTTAAAACTATATGCTTATCTTTAGTAAAGCGCGCATCTATGGCAGATCTGCTAGATCAGGGGTCAGCAGCCCTTGGCATGCCAGGCCGTTTTGCTCAGTACGCTACCCCCGGCCTGGGCTCTAGGCAGCTGCTGCCAGCCAGGAGTCTGGGCTGCTCCCAACACGTGGCTGGGAAGCTGCAAGCCCTGCTGCAAGCAGCCCAGGCACCATGACTGGCAGCAGCTAACCCACAGCTTGGGTCGGCTGCAGCCAGGAGGCTGCAAGCTGCTGCTGCCTCCCTGCCCCGGCCCTGATGGGTGCAGTGCCAGCACCTGTTGCCTTCCTGGAGCCTGGGGCCAGAAGGCAGCAGCTGCTTGCAGGCTTCTGGCTGCAGCCTGCCCAGGCTCTGGGTAGCTGCTGATAGACATGGAGCATGGGCTGTTTGCAGCAGGACTGCAAATAGGTGCTGCCTCCCAGACCCAGCCCCGGGCTCTGGGGAGGCAACAGGTGCCAGCAATACTCCCCACTGTGTTGCCCTCCCTGCTGCCTCTGCAGAGCAGCATGTGGAACTCAGCGTGGCAGGGCACAGTGGGGGCGCATGAAAGCTGCCTGCTGCTCCGAGCTCCCTGCTGCCCTGGCCACACTTCCCCTGCAGGCAGGGGCAGCAGCAAGGGGCACAACCCTGTGCTGCTGCCCACATTGCTTCTGTGTATGCAGGTGAAGTATGTCCAGGGCAGCATGGAGTTTGCAGCGGCAGGCAGCTTCCCTGTGCAGCCCGTATGTGCTGCTGCTCTGGGTTGCATGCGGTGCACTCCGGAGGGCCTGGGGGAGCGCAGTGGGGTGGGAGTGCAGCATGTGTGACCCGGAGTGGCAGCGCATAGAGGGGGGCCGCACAGGGAAGCTGCCAGCTGCTGCGAACTCTGCGCTGCCTTGGTCACACTTCCCCCATGTACACGGGGGCAGCAGTGTGGGGTTGTGCCCCTTGTTGCTGCCCCTGCCTGCAGGGGAGGGGTGGCCAGGGCAGTGGGGAGCTCAGAGCAGCAGACAGCTTTCATGTGCCTCCCCATTGTGTCCTGCCATGCCAGGTTCCACATGGTGCTCCGCAGAGGTGGCAGGAGAGGGCAGCAGGGTGGGAAGCATGAGCCTGCATTGTGCACCTGCCCTGCCCCTGCTGCTCGCACAGGTCTCCCCTACCCCCCGGGAGTACACGCTGCTGCTAGGAGCCAGCCCCCACCCCCTGCCTGAGCCCATAGCAGACAGCAGCAGTGGGGGCACTGGCTCCTGCTTCTGCAGCAGCCGCGGCCTTCTGGTAGGGGCAGGCTGCTGCAGACTTGGGTCCCTGGCCCCATAGCCCTAGCAGCTGGGTACCCCCTCCAGCAGGGGTGGGGGG
>NW_017729000.1:43937057-43938333 GCF_001723915.1 Gavialis gangeticus | reverse complement strand
CCGAAAAACGTTGCTTACCCCTGTGCTAGATGGTGTTACAAAAGTATTTGATGTCTGCATATGTGTACACTTTTAACTGGAAATAAGCCAATAGGTGGTGCTCAAGGACATGTAACATTGTTCACAGGTTCCCTAGAATTAATAAAGTTCTTACTTATGTGCTGTAAATGACTTCCTCTGTACAGCTCTTTGCAGGGAGCCACTTTTTGCGGGAAGCTGCCAAGATTCCTGGCTAGATGTGGTTTTTGAGGTGCTAGAGAGAGAAGTTTTTCATATTTGGAGACTGAGAGTGGTGTTTGATCTCTCACTGCTTGGAAACTTTTTTTCTATTGATTAAAATAAATATGTATAAAATAAATTTTGGGTGTTTTGACTAGTCTTTGATGCACAACAATTACAATCTCTCTTTAAAATATCTTTTGGACAGATATCTGTTGAGCTCCTCAGCAAGCAGAGTGAATCAGATCCAATATCAGTGCTGGCAAACCTTTAAAAAAAAATTTCAGATGTCTCATGAGGAACTTGAAACAGAACATACTGCAGACCCCAAATCATATCTGGAGATCATGAATCCTGTAGTCAGACAAAAATTCAGTGGAAATTTGAACGAGTTAAACCTGGGGATTTGGCCCATGTTTCTCGTTCCTGAAAATGTATCTAAAGAGTGTCTGTAAACAACAGATTTGTATCATCTTCATCCCTAATGTTATTTGTCAGGAAACAAGTTTCATACGGAGACGCACTTAAAACTTGGTTTTTTTTTTTAATAGAATATTCCTGGCTGGGCTTTAATTTTAAATTTCCAGCACTTATTAAAATTCGCCCACCTGCTGCACCTTCTGATCTTGTTTTTTGTATTGCTTTTAATTCTGATGAGTCAAAGATCCTGTCTGAACAAGGCCTGCAAGATTTGTCCTCTGTTTAATACCAGTACCCCCAGCTGAAAAGAACTTGGATATAGACAAAACTGTGTCTAAATATAGCTTTTCATGAGGCATCGGATGCTCTTTAAATAAATTCTGAAAAATAGCTGTGGAGACTGGCTCTGGTGCTAAGAATACTGAATAGAATGCAGGATGACATACTCGCATCTCTTCCCTCTTTCATGTTCTTCCTACTTTTTTTGGCTTAAATTTCACATTTTCCCTATATAGCTCTTATTTTATTTAATTTTTTTTAAGATGGGGTGACTTGGGCCTTCCTTGCTGGTTCTGAGGTGACTGAAAACAGTGCCCTCCCCGACTTCTCTTCATTTTTTTTTTTTTTTTTTTTTTTT
>NW_017729000.1:43931727-43936996 GCF_001723915.1 Gavialis gangeticus | reverse complement strand
TTTTTTTTTTTTTTTTTATATTTCCTTTTGTTGACTTTCTTTTTTCTATTTTTAAATTCCTCTGTCACTTTAATATAATCCAGCCCTTTGCAATTCTATAAGTCATTCCCTCCAACCATCGCAAATCACCCACAAGCATCAGGCTGTCCCGTGGATGTTGTTCTTATCCTACTGAAGGAGAACCTGTCCTGGCAGCTGAGATCAGCTGAAAGCTTCTGCTAATAGAACCTTGATTTGAGCAAATGTGGGCAGGATTGGTTAGCAGGTGAGTTCTGGGCTTTGGGATTTGCTTTCCACACTGCCCCAAGGGAGTTCATCTGATCTTCAGGTCACGAAGTAACGTCTTAGATATGGTCTCATTCTTTAATATTAATATTACTTCAGCACCTCCAGGCTTCTAGACCAGGAGCTGTTGTGCTAGGTGTTGCACATGCACAGAAGAAGGCAGTTCCTGCCTCGAAAAACTGACAATTTAAATGTAGGAGAAGTGACAGCCTATGGATACAGATGTGGGGGGAAGAAACAGTGAGACCTGGCAAGATAGGCAGAGATCTCAACACTATGGCTGTGCGAAACAGCACCGTTCCGCTTTGACTTCCATTTAAATAGAAGAGTGTTTCATTTCAAGTTTTGTTTAATTTTGAAAGTGCTGTTCGTTTTGTTTCATCGAAACTGTTTCAATGTTTTGCCCATAAGCTATTTCTTACCCAGTGTCGGGAAGTTCGGTGCTGTCACTGGGCCCAGCCGACAGCAACAGCCTCCTGTCATCTGGCAGGCAGATCGGGAGGGCTGTGGGGGCTGTGCCGGACTGCTCCTGAGAGTGCGGGCCTCTGATCTGCCTGCTGGATAACAGGAGGCTGGTTCTGCCGGCTGGGGCTAGCGGTGGGACCTGGGGAAATAGGCTTATGCGGAGACCTGCCCTGATCCCGGCGTGGGGGTGGGACCCCACATGAGCTGATTTGCCCTGGGCCCTGCCGCTGGCCCCAGGCAACAGAACCAGCCTGCTGTAATTTGGCAGGCAGAGCGGGGGCTTGCACACACCCCCAGGAGGGCTGTGGGGCCTGTGCCGGGATCCTCTCAGGGGTGCATGCCCCCAATCTGCCTGCCAGATGACAGGAGACTGGTACTGCTGGGTGGGGCCAGCAGCACTGATCATCTTGGCACTGGGTGGGGGCTGCACCCAGTGCCAGTCCCAGCTGGCAGCAGTAGTCTCCTGTCATCCAACAAGCAGATTAGGGGCCCGCACCCCTGGATGCAATCTGGCACAGTCCCCGCAGCCCTCCTGGGGGTGTGGTTAGACCCCCCAATCTGCCTGCCGGGTGACAGGAGGCTTCTGCTGCCAGCTGGGACTGGTTTTGAAGCCAAGTAAGCCTAGCTTCGAAACTCAAAACGTTTCAAAACACTTGCTTCATTTTGAAGCTGTTTTGAAGGCTTTTGTTCCATTTTTATTTCGCTGTTTTGAGCTTGAAATGCATCACAACAGCTTCAAAACAAAACAGTGGGCAAAATTTTGCACAGCCCTACTCAGCCCACCAGTAGCCTCACTGTTGCCAAGCTTTTTCAAGGTGTCGTGGCCAACGTGTTCTAAAGAGAGATTTGAAGAGCTCTGAGGGACTTTTCAGATGTTATGGGGCAGCTCATTTTAATTGGGAAGAGCAGCATGGGAGAAGGCATGATGATGCTCTTCTGAATCTCAGGAGAGGGGGTGGAGGCTGATATCATGGGCTGAATGGAGGCAGGAGTCTATACCCCAGCAGTGAATGAGAAGTGAGGGGCCTTGAACTAATGCTGCTTATCACATGAAAAATGTAACTCTAGAGCAAAGTGCCTTAGGGAACTTCTGTTCAGGTTCCCTGTGAGAATTAAGTGCGGGCTGTATCCTGTGTGCCTTTGCGTGGCTGTTGCAGAGAGGAGAGTCTCCTTCTTGTGCAGTAGGTTTGGGAGGGGGAGGGCGAGTGGGGATGGGGGAAGATGACCCTGTTGGGGCCTGGGGTGTGGTGGTGGGGAGCTGGCTTGGCCTCCAAGGAAAGGAGGATCCGTTCCCCCCTTGCCCCATGATCTCTGGCCCCAGCAAATCAAGCTGGCAGCCATGTTCTGCCATGATCAAAAGGCTTGGGTGGGGGAGTGGGGTGGAATAGAAGCCCCAGTGGTAGAGCCAGGTCTCCTGTATATTAATTAGCAAGTTCTGCCCATCACACTCCCAGATTAGGAATAGGACCTGTTGGTATCTTGGGAGAACTGTTTTTTCTCAATTAGGAATATTTTGTTACTGCATTGCAGGGAAAGCAGTCTCTTTCCGGTGCTTGCGGGAAGTTCCAGAGTTTACATGCATTCCAGCAGGAAGTTACAGAGACTCTTGCAGCAATGCCAGTGAAATGGGTGACTTGCAAAACACTTTGACAAACTGCTTAAAAGGTTTGCTACTTAAAGACTGGGAAGGCTAAGATAATAGCAGTAAAAAGGAGCAGTTTAGTATATAAAATGGGTATATAGGTTTTTTAAAAATCAGTAATTTTTCTTAACTTGCTGCCTATTTCAAGTAGCTGTATTTTCTTTTCTCTTTTTCTTTTTTCCTCTTCCCATTAACTGTACTTCCTTTTGGGGGGAGAGCCTAGTTGCATACATATATCATCCTACCTAAAATTCCTGGACTTTGAAGTGAATACATTTATTTGACAGTCATGTGGTGCAGGATGGGGAGCAGGGCTGTAGGTTTGAGCTCTGCTTACTTTTTGCCAGCATAGCGTGTTAGGAGCATGATTTTTTTTTTTCCCCCTACTAGAATGATGCTTTTCTTAATATAGCTAGAAGATGCTTTAAGTTGATTTCCATGAATTGGAAATATCAACAAACCTGGTGTAGAAGTTTTACTTCAATTCCCTCAAAAAAAAAAAAAAAAAAAAAAAAAAAAAAAATCCACCTAGGGCTACATTACACTTTTGGCAGTATGGTAATGTAGGTTGGGGTGGGGGAGACAGGGTGATCTTTTGTGATTGTTTGTTTTGTTTTTTTTTAACTGGCAGAAGCCTTGTTGTAAATGGTTACATCAGGATAAAAAAGCTCTCTTGGTAGTTAGGTTTCTCTGGGCAAAATAGCTTTCTTGTTGGCTTAAACTGCATCTTCACCAGAAGTATTGGGCATTGTAAACATATTGGAATAGTTTACTGGCAAATCCTTTCTAGTGTATACTGTCGGGGAAAAGGGTTGACCAGCTACTGCGTAGCACCCATACACTGAAGGGTGTGCCCATACACCGAAGAGCACTGGCCACATCCCGTCTTTGGGCTCGTTCCTAGCCGCGATCAGTTTAGCATAGAATGAGGGAGTGTTGGCATGTGAATTTATTGCTCTGCAGAGGGGCCACCTAGTGTCACCAGGACAGAAAGTTCCCCCGAACTGAGTTTACAGCTTGGTATTTATACATTATGCATTACATTGTTGCACGCACATTCGGGTTTTTCCACTTGCCGTTACAAAGTTACAAAATACGATACAGAATAAGCTTAGGCTGGTTGAGACCGGTTCTGCGGTTTACACATTTCGCTTACTGTTGGCAAGAGGCGGATCTTCAGTCTTGGGTTATCTGCCTCTCATGATTATATCGCCGTTTTTCTCTTACAATACAAGTTTTCAATAAACCCACCCAGAATACTGGTTTTATTAGGGCACTTTTACACATGTGCCAACGTGTTCTGATTAGTATGTTAGAGCAGACTTGATTAGAGCGCTCTAATCAGAATGCTTCAGCATGTTGCAGTATCTAGTGAATTCAGTGTTTCAAAAAGGTGGTGGGGGTGCCTTAACTAAAGCTTGTTTAACGATCTTTAGTTAAAGTGTGCCTGCCACCATTTTGAAATGTGGGACACTAAATACATGAGATCCTGCAGGCATTTTAATTAGAGGGGCTCCCAAGAGCTGCTCTAATTAAAATGCTTCTCCCCACCACTGGAGCACGTGTATAAGTGCCCTTTGCATCTAGGACAGCTGCCTTTTTTGGTACAGGACAGCAT
Source organism: Gavialis gangeticus (assembly GCF_001723915.1). Lineage (NCBI taxonomy): Eukaryota > Metazoa > Chordata > Crocodylia > Gavialidae > Gavialis > Gavialis gangeticus. The sequence goes on along the minus strand of NW_017729000.1, from coordinate 43,932,986 downwards.
TTGTTTAACAGCTTCCAGCAGCAGTACATCATAGTGTTTGGGCCAAACAAGAATATGATTTGTTGACCTTCAGGGATGGTGAAGTAATATAACTATCAGAATTGACATTTAACCACAAGGGGCATGTCCACAAATGCAGGCACATGCACTTGCAACAGCTCAAATAGGAGTAGCACAAATTTGAGCTGGGGTTTTTGCCTCCGCGCATGTGGGGCAAGTTGTTCCACTTGGGCAAAATAACCCAGCCCTGCTCCTTCTGGATCTGCCTGTGCTGGCCCCAGCAGTATAAAAAAACCTGCCCTGGCAAGCAGCTTAGGGCTACTTGCCCTCAGGAGCTTCTGAGGCCCAGCCAGTTGGTATCTGGGGACATGACCACTTGTGCCAGCTAGACTGCTGAAGCCACCCTGAGCTGGAGTGGCCCCTGCCCTCTCTACCCACTGCAGCAGTTTGGCAGCAGGGGCTGCTGCCCAGCTGTGACCTGTTGCCACTTGTGATGGCATCTGCCCCCATGGACCTGCAGCCACATGGCTGCACATCTACCAGACCTGGATGGGGTGCCCCTGCTCTGCCATCTGGGAAGCTGTTGCCCAAAAGATGTGCTCCTTGTGGTGGCCTACTCTGAACTGTCCAAGTGTGTTGTCCTCTTGGTCCCAAATAGCTAACAGGTCAGCCACCCCATTTGCCCTCAAGCTAGGTCCCTAGTGCTGGCTGTGGACAGGCTTCTTTGCCTGGGTCTTACCAGCAGGGAACCTGTGTTCTGTTTAAAAATTGCAAATTCTCAAATAAGAAACCCTAATTATCTCATTAAAATACCTAAAATAGTATTGTTTTACTATTAAAATGAAATGCCACTATATATAGAGAGAGATTAGTTGGGCAATGTTTTATTGATTTGTATTTACAAGTTTAAAACAATTTGGAAGACCACCAGTGCCTTTATCACCATAATAAAATAAATTCTAAATATCCATACACTTCAGCATTTACTTTTGGTTTTTTTGTCATAGAAAAATCAGAGTTGCCCCTACTCCCTTCACTCACCAGGTTGCGCAGGTCTGAGCAACGCTGGTATGCCAGTGCCCTGCCCCTGCCCTTGCCCCAGTCGTCTCACTCCTGACCCACGGGGCCAGGTATGTGGGTGAGGGGTTTGCGGGGGTGGCTTAGGGGTGTGGGGTTTGTGTGTGGATTGTGGGGGGACTGTGGGTGTGGGAGGCAGTAGGGGGGGCTGCTCAGGGGTCCCCTGCTCCCCACACAGCTCA
>NW_017729000.1:43926299-43926727 GCF_001723915.1 Gavialis gangeticus | reverse complement strand
GGAGCCTGGGTCCAGGTCCTTGTAGCCTGCACTGCTGTTTCCCCTGCACAGACGGACAGTGGCTTCAGCACTGGGGCAAGGGACAGCCTTGGAGACTCTCTGGCTGGCTACCAGAGCATCTCTTTGGAGGACCTGAGCCTCCAGTTGCCTCACCATGCCCTGCCCCACTTTTTTACCCCATGTTTTATTTTGATACCTGGATATCCAGGTATCAAATTTTGAGTTCCTGTTGCAAATATGTAGTGCATGGAACTGTTTGTTTTGTTTTGTTGTTCCCAGCATGCCTCTTGCTGTGTCTCAAACTGCTTTGAGATGCACCAAGAGGCACGTTCGGGCTTGTCTGAACCCCCCCAAAATGGACAGAACTCTCTACATTTTACAAAAAGTGCTGGAAAATGTTGGTTTTGCAACTCACTTATAACATGGTG
>NW_017729000.1:43919847-43921299 GCF_001723915.1 Gavialis gangeticus | reverse complement strand
TGAAGCCACCCTGAGCTGGAGTGGCCCCTGCCCTCTCTACCCACTGCAGCAGTTTGGCAGCAGGGGCTGCTGCCCAGCTGTGACCTGTTGCCACTTGTGATGGCATCTGCCCCCATGGACCTGCAGCCACATGGCTGCACATCTACCAGACCTGGATGGGGTGCCCCTGCTCTGCCATCTGGGAAGCTGTTGCCCAAAAGATGTGCTCCTTGTGGTGGCCTACTCTGAACTGTCCAAGTGTGTTGTCCTCTTGGTCCCAAATAGCTAACAGGTCAGCCACCCCATTTGCCCTCAAGCTAGGTCCCTAGTGCTGGCTGTGGACAGGCTTCTTTGCCTGGGTCTTACCAGCAGGGAACCTGTGTTCTGTTTAAAAATTGCAAATTCTCAAATAAGAAACCCTAATTATCTCATTAAAATACCTAAAATAGTATTGTTTTACTATTAAAATGAAATGCCACTATATATAGAGAGAGATTAGTTGGGCAATGTTTTATTGATTTGTATTTACAAGTTTAAAACAATTTGGAAGACCACCAGTGCCTTTATCACCATAATAAAATAAATTCTAAATATCCATACACTTCAGCATTTACTTTTGGTTTTTTTGTCATAGAAAAATCAGAGTTGCCCCTACTCCCTTCACTCACCAGGTTGCGCAGGTCTGAGCAACGCTGGTATGCCAGTGCCCTGCCCCTGCCCTTGCCCCAGTCGTCTCACTCCTGACCCACGGGGCCAGGTATGTGGGTGAGGGGTTTGCGGGGGTGGCTTAGGGGTGTGGGGTTTGTGTGTGGATTGTGGGGGGACTGTGGGTGTGGGAGGCAGTAGGGGGGGCTGCTCAGGGGTCCCCTGCTCCCCACACAGCTCATGAATTGCCCCCCCTGCACGGCCCACAGCTTGCCTGCAGCAGCCACTGGGGGGCTTGGGGCCTCCTGGTACAGCTCTTCCGCATGGCGTTGGGCAGTGCAGCTTGGCCCTGGCCACCTGGCACCTGGTGCCACATTGCTCGGGTGCAGCATGACCTGGTGTGGCACTGCACAGGACTGTGTGCCTTTGGACAGCTCCGGGCCACTTGGGTTGTCACGCAGGGCCCCATGCCACTAAGAGAGGACTGCCTGTCACACTGGATCGGGTCCTGTATGCACGGAATTGGCCAGCCTGATGGGATACTGGGGCCATGCATGCAGGACCTGGCCCACCAGCATGGGGCCCTGGCTGACAGCCCAAGCAGCTCAGAGCTGCTCGAAGGCACATAATGCCAAGCTGGGTCAGGCCCAAGTGATATGGCACAGGTGGCCGGGGCCAAGTCGTGCTGCCTCACACTGTGCGGGGGGATGTGCCATGAGGCCCTGAGTGCCTCGATGCCTGCTGCTGCTGCCAGTGAGCTGTGGGCCATGTTGGGGGGCTGGGGCTGTGCAGGGGCGCATGTAGGCCCTGTCGGGGGGGGGGGGGGGG
>NW_017729000.1:43914742-43919196 GCF_001723915.1 Gavialis gangeticus | reverse complement strand
TGGGGGGGGGCAGTGTGGGCCTGGGTGGGGGGGGGGGGGGTGAGCAGGGGACCTCCCCAGCCGCCTATTTATCTGGAATGGAGCCTGGGTCCAGGTCCTTGTAGCCTGCACTGCTGTTTCCCCTGCACAGACGGACAGTGGCTTCAGCACTGGGGCAAGGGACAGCCTTGGAGACTCTCTGGCTGGCTACCAGAGCATCTCTTTGGAGGACCTGAGCCTCCAGTTGCCTCACCATGCCCTGCCCCACTTTTTTACCCCATGTTTTATTTTGATACCTGGATATCCAGGTATCAAATTTTGAGTTCCTGTTGCAAATATGTAGTGCATGGAACTGTTTGTTTTGTTTTGTTGTTCCCAGCATGCCTCTTGCTGTGTCTCAAACTGCTTTGAGATGCACCAAGAGGCACGTTCGGGCTTGTCTGAACCCCCCCAAAATGGACAGAACTCTCTACATTTTACAAAAAGTGCTGGAAAATGTTGGTTTTGCAACTCACTTATAACATGGTGCCTTTAGTAGAAAAGTATCCCTTCAGACTGGGTGGGATCTGTGTCCGTAATGATTCTGAGATGATCCTGCCACCTCTTAGTTTTCAAACACCACTTTGTGCAGAATATAGGTCTTCCACAACTTAAGACGTGCCAGGAGGCCACTACGTTGTGGTATGAATGCAGGCACAGATTTGAAGAGGGACAGAGGTGCAGCAATGTGAGAAGTGGATGCAGTATGTGGCTGAGAAAATTCACAGACATTTGGGTCGGAATGGACCTTAGCAGATCGAGTCCGACCCCCTGCCTTGGGCAGGAAAGAGCGCTGAGGTCAGATGTCCCCAGCCAGGTGTATGTCTAGCTTCCTCTTAAAGACCTCCCCAAGGTAGGGGAGAGTACTACCTCCCTTGGAAGCCCATTCCAGACTTTGGCAACCCTTACTGTAAAGTAGTTCTTACTGATGTCTAACCTAAATCTGCTGTCCGTCAGTTTGTGGCCATTGTTCCTAGTTACTCCAAGGGTGCCCTGGTAAACAGAGCATTTCTTTTTCCTTGCTGTCTCCTCTTGATGAATTTGTAGGCAACCACAAGATCACCTCTCAGCCTTCTCTTGCGAAGGCTGAAGAGATCCAGGGCCCTCCATCTCTCCTCATAGGGCAGGGGCAGACAATTATTTCAGGTGGAGGGCCACTTACTAAGGTTTTGGCAAGCCATCGAGGGCTGCATGACAGGCAGCCAGGGGCAGATAAAAATTTAGAAAATTAATATTTTAGGGGCCCCGCAGACCAGACAGAATGGCTTGGCAAGCCACGTCCGGCCCATGGGCCGTATTCTGCCCGCCCCATCGTAGGGCTTTGCTTGCAGGCCCCTAACAATATGAGTGGCCCTCCTCTGAACCATCTTGAGGTTGTCCACATCCCTCTTGAAGTGTGGCACCCAAAACTGGGTGTAGTACTCCAACTACAGCCTGACCAAGGCCACATAAAGGGGAAGTATCACCTCCTTGGACCTGTTTGTCATGCACCTGCTAATACATGATAAATTGGCTAGCTTTATTGATCACTTTGTCACATTGACGATTTATGTTCATATTGGAGTCAACAGTGACTCTGAGATCCCTTTCTGCTGCTGTGCCGCTGAGAAGGTGTTCCCTCAGCCTGTAAGTGTGCTGACGATTCCTTCTTCCTAGAAGGAAGAATTTGTCCTTGCATTTGTCCTTATTGAACTGCATCCTATTCTGTTCTGCTCATTTTTCCAACCTGTCCAGATCCACCTGGATTTGTTCCCTGCCTTCTGGTGTGTTACCTTTACCCCATAATTTGGTATCATTTGCAAATTTGGACAGAGTACTTTCCATGCCCTTATCCAAGTTACTGATGAAGACATTGAACAGCACTGGTCCAAGGACCGAGCCTTGTGGGACTCCACTGCCCACATCTTTCCAGGTTGATACTGACATATCCACCACCACTCTGTGGGCCAATTTGCCACCCACCGGACCATATAATCATCTATGTCACAGTCACTCAGTTTATCTATGAAAAGATAATGAGATACTGTATAGAAGGCCTTCTTAAAATCCAAGTAGATGACCTCCACCTCGATTCCTGTGTATAAGTATTTTGTGGCCTGGTTGTAAAACAAACAAACAAAAAAAACCCAACAAGGTTAGTCAGGCAGGATCCTACCTGCTATGAATTGGTGCTGGTTGCATTTTAGCATTGCTTTCCCCGCTGGACTCCCACAAATGTGGTCCTTAATAATTTTTTCAAAGGTTTTCCCGAGGATAGAGGTGAGACTAACCAGTCTATAGTTACCCGGATCCTTCTTCCTCCCCTTCTTGAAAATAGGGACCACATTGGCCCTTTTCCAGTCCTCTAGGACCTGACCTGAGCACCACAAGTGCTCCAACAGCCATGCTAGTGGCTCTGCTTTCACATTTGGCCAATTCTTTCAGAACCCTTGGATGGAGATTGTTCAGGCCTGCTGACTTAAACACATTCAGCCCCTCCAAGTGTTTCTTCACTAAGTCGGTGCTAACAGGTGGTGAGAAGGGGAGTCTGCCTTGATGTGGCATTATTCCTGATTGTTAGTAGTGGCATTTACAGGGATTCGGCAGTGACTATAGGGTCTGATCAAGGCCCATTGTGCTAGGGAGCATGCAAGTAGTCCATCCTTGCTTAAGAAGACCCTACAGTGGAAATACCTCATAAATCAACTCCTGATTTATACTCCCCAAATGATCAATTCTGCAATGAATAGTTGTGACTAGATTGAACCTGGTTAAAGAGAAGATGCAGTGAAAAAGTGATCAACCTTGGCTGTTACACAGTACTTCACATCTTTAAAGCTCTTTTACAAACATTTGCTTTTTTTAATGCTTCTCAAACGAGAGGGATGGTGGTGTATTAGAAAAAAGAATATGAAGTTTCTGTTCTATGTAATAGTTTCAGCTTGTGAGAATTTAAGCGTCACTTTCTTTTAAATAATGGAAGCTGTCAATGGCTGCATTGCATGGACGTTTTTGTACAGGAACAGATTGCATTGTATTAGGGTGTTCTAAAAATGAAAAGTATTTTGGTCTCTGTAACCACTTGGGCTTAATATTGGCCAGTTAGGCTTCTTGGATTTTTCCTTTAGAGTTTGGCTGCCTTCTGCTGAAGGGAGTACAACAGTCTCTTAAGAGTTTATTTGATCTGACACATGACAAATTGTTTCTATTGGTGGATACTCTAGGCAGTCTGTTACCCACAAAGCTAGGGCTGCCTGCTATCGTGGAAGTCAAGGAAAGCAAGTTCATTTTTCCGCTTCCTCTGTGAAAGCATTCGTAGCAATTGTATGGCTTCATCTTGTGTCCCTTCCATCCCCCTTTTTGCTGTTTCTTAATTGTGCCATTTGCATAGATTATTAATGCTGCTTATGAGCTGCATGTTCCTACAGATGCCATTTTGTGTTTCTTGTGCTTTGTGTACAAGGCACAAGAGGAGACTTTATTTTTGGAACTAGACCCAACTGTCATTAAAGACGCTTTCCTGTGTGGCTGCTTTTGTATGTACAATTTTAGCTCTAAAGAAAGATGAAAAATATTTTCACGGCAGAATTTAGTATATAATAGCTATTTCCTAACAGGTACATGTCCCTGGTGAGAGAGAACAGATAAAGTGCATTTACACCATTACCTGCAGTTTCAAGAACATGTCCCTTAAGCATTTTAATCTTGTTTTTCAGGCTTGTCATGGAGTGAGAAATAGCTCCTCTTTGTAACTTTAGGGATAATGATTATATTAATTTAATTTCTGCTTTTTCTTTCTGTCCATCTATTACTGTTTGAAAGAGAACAAATCTCTCAGTAAATGTCCAGTAAAACAAGGTAAGCTGCTTGATTTAAAAGGAGAGCTTGTCTGGTCTGGAATTGGGTCTGCAGCATGCAAGAGTGTCTACTGGTCCCATGTGATGAGTGACGTGCTAGAGTGTACGAGAGTGTGTGGGTTCTTCGGAATCATTTAAAAAGTGCTTATCAATGTGGAGCCAATCATCTGAGATACCTGGACGAGATTAATATTCCTAACCCTATAATTAAACGATAAGGCTCTACAGGCAGTACATTACTGGCAATTATAGCATACCGCAGGTGTTATAAGTAGGGTTCCTGGTTTTCTCTGTTTAATCAGAGAATTTGTGATGTTTAAAGCCCCCCAAATCTGCATTTTTCTGCAGTTTAAAATAAGATGCCACTATATGTGTGTGTGTGTATCAGTTGAATGCAATGTTTTATTGATATATTTACAACTTTAACTAATTTGGCAGCCTACCAGTACTTCAATCACTATAATAAAATTAATTCTAAATACCTATAAACTTTGGCATTTGATTTTGAGTTTATAATGGAATATCAGAGCTCCCCTGGCCCCCTTCACTCACCAGGGTACAGGTCCAGCTCCGTCCGTTTTCCCCCCCCCCCCGCCCCCC
>NW_017729000.1:43903657-43914643 GCF_001723915.1 Gavialis gangeticus | reverse complement strand
CCCCCCGCCCCTGCTTTGTAGGACTGAGCAGCTCTGATATGCCTGTGCCCTGCCCATGCCATTCTCCTTCACTCCCATGCCACAGCACCCTGACTGCGTTGGTGCCCCTCACTCCTTTAAAATGAGAAAATCCACATTTTTCCATGGTGAACGGGGAAACCTGGATCCCTCGTTATAGGGCTTGAGGCTGAAGGTCAGGTCTGTTTAATCACCCGATAAGTGCAGTCATCCTCCTGAAGTGCTGTCTGCAGTGCCTCACCGTTGTTGGAATTTTATAAGTGACAGTAAAGAAACCAGCTCATCAAAGTCCTATTTTATACAGTGATTTAAAAGCCAATTCAGAGTGCCTCAGACATTGGAGCTGTGGTATGGGATTTTTTTGCCCCCCAGGTATAGTATGTCTGATGCTTGTGACTGACTGATGGTGTTAGAGATGCCAAGCCACTATAATTATTATTTATGATTACAGAGAAGCATAAATACATGTTGCATTTAATACACAGATGACAGAGTCCCTCTTGCGAAGAAACTTGTGGTCTGACCCCATTTCTGCAAACTGTTACATCTGTGAGTAACTTGATGCCCAAGAATAGTCCCACCAAATGCAGCAAGGCTGTGTACATGCCTAAAGGTATGTTGGCGCTGTGAGCTGCTGTGTTGTCAGAGAAACCTGAATGAACTCGGGTACCTGAAGCAGGCTCAGTGTCCTGCTCAGGCTAACTTTGTTCACTTCCCACTTAGATTTACATTGCAGTGTAGTTTAGAGAGACCATTGTGCTGAATCAGGACCTATACCCAACAGGCCTTAAGAAGTGACGATTCAGCCCCTATTGGTTGCAGTGAAGGATATGCAGTAGGGCTGTGAGAAACAACACTGTTCCCCTTTTACTTCTGTTTTAAGGTTTCGATGGAACAGTGTTTCGTTTTGAGTTTTTAGTTTCGAAAGCGCTGTTGTTTCATTTCATCAAAACAGTATTTCTGTTTCGACATGTTGCCCATAGGCTATAATGAAGAAGCACGAAACTGGAGGGGGAGCAGCCTCCTGTGATTGCAGGCAGATCGGGGGCCTGCACCCCCAGAGGAGTCCGGCAGAGACTTGCAGCCCTCCCAGGAGTGCAGGCAGGAGGCTGCTGCTGCCACCTGGGACCAGTGCTGAGAGCTGACGGTGGTGGAGGGAGGCCAAGCACAGCCCTGGCGCTGTGCTCCACTTTCCCTGACTAGGCTTAGTTCTATGGGGTGGAGCTGCTGGGTGCTGAGCCTGGTGGAGGGAAGCGAAGTGCAGCACCGGGGCTGCACTCCACCTGCCTGCACAGGGCTTAGCACCCAGTGACTTGCAGCACGGTGGAGGGAGGCAGCCTGCACCGCTGGGGCTGTGCTCCACCTCCCTCCACTGGGCTTAGCTCCCAGTGGCTCCCAGCCCTGCGGAACATAACCCGGTGGTAGGAGGTGGAGCGCAGTGCTGGCTCTGCCTGCTTCCTGCTACTGGGCTGAGCTCCATGGGGCTGGTGGAGTCATTTGGAGCGCAGCCCAGCAGTGGGCAGAGCCAGTGCTGCAGCCCCATGGAGTGTAGCTTGGTGGTGGGAGGTGGGGAGAGCCAGGGCTGTGCTCCCCCCGGGCTGAGCCACATGGGCATGCAGAGCCTCTCGGAGTGTAGCCCTGGCTGTCCCCTGCCTCCCACCACCTGGCTGCTGCTTCAAAACTCAGAACTTTTGAAACATTTTGACTGGTCTCGTTTCGTTTCAAGGCTGTTTCAGAGCCCTTCATTTCACTTCAATTTCGCTGTTTTGAGCTCAGAATGAGTTGAAAGTGTTGAAACGAAATGGCTGGCGAAGCTTCTCACAGCCCTAATATGCAGGGGGTGGCTCTGTTGTAGCTTTAGCTGATAGAGCAGAGATTATAAAACAGATTAGGAATGTTTTTGGCTAGAGTGCCAAAAACACCCCAACCTTGACCCAAGCCTCACCTTGGGGTGCCAGGGGCAGATGCCGGGAGAGCCATGAGGAGCCCAATCCTCATTGCTGGCAGTGGGTGTATATGCATCATTGGGCAGATAGCAGGTGCAGGGCCAGGGTTGCGCTGTTTCAGCCCTTTCTGCGCCATTTGCCTGGAGGTGTATGTGCAGCTTCTGCCACCACAGCCAGTGCTAGGGCTTCAGAGCCTGGTGCAGCTGTTTATAGCCTGCCCCCTCTGTACTGATGCTGCTCAGAGCCCAGGCCAGCAGTGGCAGGTAGGTGGGAGGCTGCAAAGAGCTGCACTGGGGTCTGAACCATACCACTGGCTCCTCGATGGTGGCTGTATGCACACCATCAGGTGGATGGAAGGGGAGGGGCTGGGGTTGTGCTGCTCTGGTCCCTTCCTTACCATTCACCTGACAGTGTGTGTGCAGCTCATGCTGTGGCTCTGGACCTTGGCACAGCTATTTTCAGCCTCTTGGCTGCCTGCCACGGTCAGCCCAGGATCTGTGGCTGGTGGCAACTGTCCAGAGTCTGGGCTGGTTGTGACGTGCTGAACAAAATGGCTTCGTGTGCCATGCTCTGACACCTGCCAGGGGTTGCCAACCCCTGTCTTAAAACATTCTGATATCATGTTTTAAGGCAGAGGTTGACAACTTATGGCCAACAAAGGAATTGGATCCAGGCCACAAAGGTCTAATCCAGTCTGTGGCCTTCAAAGGCAGGATTGGGTATAGAGGCCCCTGCAGCTAGTGGGGTAGCTGGGAGCTCATGGTCTCCTTGTCAACCTTATACTTTGCCACAGAATTCACTGCTGTTCATTGCTGCCACTGAGGGGAATCAGCAGACCAGGGTGAGTGATGGAGGCTTAAGTAGGGGGCATATGGGTCCCTATGCCCAGCAGGTACTGTGTTTAACCCCCTGGCTGCTGCCTGTGCCAACGTTTCCCCAAACAGTAGTGATGTCTCCCATGGGGGTATGAGGCTATATTTAACTATAATGTTAGAATTTAGGTGGTGGCAGTGAAGTCATGAAAATGGCTTGGGCAAGAATAGTCCATTCTCTGAAGTCCATTTTATTGAGTACAGCAGTATATACTTTTAAGCTTAAGACAGAGAAACAACAGAAAACTTTACCTAAGTTAAGACACAACAGAAACTTTGCATAACAGTCTCACCCTGCAGCCAGGTGTTCAGAAGTTTTCTGGAGTCCGTGGTTCCACTTGATAGGTGGGTGGGCGTTCCACCATGCTTACTTTTGCTTGCACTTTTATGGTGCTCTGTAGCCCTTCTCCCCATGGGTGTCTTGACAATGGCACATCTTTCACATCTTTTGTCCCTCTCGGGATGTTTTCCTGGTCTAGTTTTCCTCCCTCTTTGGATGTTTAGTATTTGGTTTTATAATGTCCCCAGTTTTCACATGTTCAGGGATCCTGGTTTTCCCTGATTTAAAAAAAAAAAAAAAAGGTAAATTCCCTGATAACCCCAAAACCTGTGATTCAAATGAAAGGCCTATATATAATATATGTGTATCATGTGAACACAATGTTTTCTTGATGGTTACAATTTTGAAGCAATTTGGAAGCCTATCAGTGCCTCAATCACTATAATAAAATAAACTCTAAATACCTGTAGATTTTGGTGTTTTGATTTTGGGTTTTTATCATGGAAAATCAGAGCTTACCCTGCCCCCTTAGCTCACAGAAGACAGGTCCAGGCCCCTCACTCCCTAGTCCCCTGGCCCTGCCTGTGGGAAATGGAAAACCCGGATCCCTGATCATGTCCTCGTGGTAAAATTATGAAACTGTGGCCTCAACATCCTTATGGTCTGGGGCTGGGGAATTGGCTCTGTGGTTGGACCCAGAGAGTGACAGTCGATGGAACCGAGTCAACATGGCACATGGTGACCAGTGGCATCCCCCAGGGTTCAGTACTTGGACCCCACTATTCTTTAATATATTCATAAATGATCTGGATTGGGGTGCCAGAAGTGAACTGACCAAGTTTGCAGACAACACCAAATTATGGGGTAGTGTGGTCACACTAGAGGATAGGCTGGCCTGAATTGCCAGCCTGGACAAGCTGGCAAGGTGGGTGGATCAAAACCTGATGATATTCAACATGGAGAAATGCAAAGTGCTCTACCTCAGGAGAAAAACCCCACATCGTACTGATAGACTCAACAGTGCTACTCCCACTAGCACCATGACAGAAAGAAACTTGGCTGTCATGATTGACCACAAGATGAACATGAGCCACCAATGCGATGCTGCAGCCGACAAAGCAAATAAAACTCTGGCTTACGTCTACCAATGCGTCTCAAGCAAGACCCAAGAAGTCATCTTCCTGCTTTACTCGGTGAGGCCGCAGCTGGAGTACTGCATCCAATTCTGGACTCCACACCTCAGAAAGGATGTGGAGAAGCTTGAGAGAGTCCAGAGGAGAGCCATGTGCATGATTAGAGGTCAAGAGACCAGGCCTTATGAGAAGAGGCTGAGAAGCATGGGACTCTTAAGCCTGGAGAAGTGAAGGCTCGGGGGTGACTTGGTGGCAGCCTATAAGTATATAAGGGGTGTGCATCAGGAACTGGGAGAACCCTGCCCTGGTGAACAGATGGTTTCCAACCACCGGGCCATGGCTGCCGGGTCACAGCATGAGCCCCCGCTTGGACCCCAATCTGTCTGCCCGGGTGAGTGGCTTCTGGGGCGTGTGGGGTTAAAGCTGCAGGATGGGGCAGCCCCAGGAGGGGGAGGCAGCCAGCTCTGTGCACCCATCCTGCTTCTGTGCCCGTCTGCAGGAAGAAAAAGGTTGGGAACCACTGCACCAGGGCACCCCAATGGAAGACGAGGTCTAATGGTCACAAACTGCTGGAAGACCTTTTCAGATGAACTTCTTCACCGTCCGAGTTCCCAGAATCTGGAACAGGCTTCCCCCTCAGAAGTGGTGCAAGCACCTACTCTGGATGTCCTTAAGAGAGACACTGGGATGCTTAACTTGCTGGGGTGATCTAACCCCAGCTGACTTCCTGCCCCTTGCTGGACCAAGTGATCTTGCAAGTTCCCTTCCAGCCCTAATATCTATGAAATTTATGGTCTGAGTGGCAGTGTTTACAAAGTACTTACTGCACACTTGGAAATATAATCTATTGTAGCCCCCTGCTTTCTTAAATCACATCAGAGTGTATACTGTCCCCTTAAGCAGTCTGGTCCCCCCTGCTTAGATTCAATGAACATCTTTTCTATCAGATACAGAATTAGTTTAAGGGTCTAAAACTGTTTTGACTTACGCCATGCATTTGCCAACAGAGCTTGAGACTGACAAAGGATCTGGATCTTCTGGGATGCAAGCCCCAGTTATGCCTCTATTGGCAGCATACAACAAGGGGACCCAGTAGGCAGGGATCAGCATTCTGGGGTGGCAGATAATTTGCAAGTGACCGCTTACTATTGGTAAAAGATTGCTAACCCCTCTCTTAAGGTATTATCCTCCATGTGAAAGTCTGTTTCTCTGAGGAGATGATTAAGCTGTGTGATCTTCCTGGGAGAGTGATCTTCAGCATAGATGTGGTGTTTTCATTTCCATACGTGCAGCAGGCTTTCCATTTCCCCAGGGATGCAGGGCATGAGGAGGCCTGGTTGCTACAAGGGCAAGGACTAAGTTTGTTGGGATGTTCTGCTGCTTTGGAACAGAAACAAAGCTGTTGCAGAAAGTCTTGTCCTTCAGGGCTTGGAGAGAACTTGAAGGATAGAACTGGCTCCCTTAAAGCCTTGTAGGTTGTGTCAAGCCAGGAGGCTTCTGAGCACTGCCCTCAGCTCTGCAGGCAGCTGCATGTCGTGAAGGTCAAACAAAAACAGTGTGCTGTCCCATCTGCTCCTGAGGAAAGGGGGGAGCTGAGGATGGTACTCGGAGAAGCAACAGTGTAGAAGCATTGATAGCAAGCTCTTCAAAGCAGTGGTGTTGGTGGGGGGGGCTTCCAGAGATACCTCTCAGGTTCTGTCCCCATGGAATCGACAGTTTAGGCTGCCATTAAAAGCACCTCTGTCTAGCACAGCGGATTCAGCAAGGAGACATCCTCTTTAGTGCAGCAGCTAGCAGTTTCCTCTCCCAAGTAGGGAGCAGCAGATAGCAGTTCGCTGTGTTGTAGAAGCCAGTACAGATTGCATTCTCTGGCATACATGATTCCAGCTCCTTCCCTTTCAGCAACACTGTCCAACTTGGTAGCATTTCTGTCTCCTTCCTTCCTTCCCATGTCTTTAGCTCATCTACTAAACTGCCTATATCTAGATCCTTTGGCAACCAAGTTGTGTACCCTACAATTAGGAAACCTCAATTCATTTCTCTCCTATGACTCCATAGGTAGAGACCTACTCAAATCGCAATTTTGTGATTTTTGTTTTTGTTTTTTGCGGAAACCGAAAAATAGCAGTTTTTGTGAACACTGTGAGAGATGCCAGTTTCTGCAATTTTGCATGGAATTGTGTGTGTGTGTGGGGGGGGAACTTGCTAAAAAAAATAAAGCTGGGTCCCCAGTGGGAGCCAGCAAACACTGTGGTATGGCGCCTCAGCCTGCTGAGGGGAGTGGAGGAACCATCAGCAGGAAAGGGAGCAGCTATGAAGGGGGTTCCTTCTGCTGCTGATTGGCTGAGGGGACTGCCTTTCATGTGGCCCTGCCCCTCTCCAATAAGTAGGAATGGGTGGGGCCACATGAAGGGCAGCCCTATCCACCAATCAGTGGTGAGGGAGCAGGGCTGTGGGAGAGCAAAAAAAGGGACAGAATCCCAGGGTCCAAAGAAACTAAGGTATAAAACTAAAGTAGTTCTCACTTCTGATGCTCCTCAGGTTCCTTCTGAGAGAGAAATGTTTCTGTTAGGTGACTTGCACCTACAGGGTAAGTTTAAGTTCAGGGGGAAACTTTTTTCAGTAAATCTAGTAAGCCCAGGTGCATCTCGGGCTCTCTAAGTTAGAGGCCACTAAAGCCTATGAACACAGTGCTTCAGATTAGAAAGAGAAAAATCTTAGACTGACTGCTGTTGGTAGTGTCTCCCCCCCATTAACCTGAGTTTTTTGTTTTTTGGTGCATGGGGAAGAAGGGGGCTTTCCCCCATGAATAGTTTTCAGTGTTTGCCTTTCCTGCAGCTCAACTGGAGTGTTGCCAAGCAGTGGCAGGGTGGAATCAAGGTGCTCCTACCAGCAGCCACTCTTACTGCTTTGGGGAGCTGTGGGGAAAAATGAAAGCATTGGTGTTCTCTGTCTGCACACTTCAACAACTTTTACTTCATCAGACTGGGATTGGAAGGATTTTTTTTGTATTTCGATTAGAAACTTGGATTTTTTAAAAATGAAAGCTTAACATTGGCAGAAATTGGTAGTTGTAGGCTTCCCTTCCCTGTCGCACACCAAGGAAACTTTTCTCTCTCCCTTGACCAGAGAAAGGCAGATTCTTTCCAACTCTGTATAGGATTGATGATTGAAAATCACCTGGAACTTGGTTTACTCAGAGGTTGTAGCCTTACTGTCATAAGTTTCATACCTGTATAAACAGGTTCCTTCTGGCAACACATTTTCTCTCTTGTTGCCAGATTTGTCTTGGAATCTGCACTCCCATGTTTAATGTTTCTAGCATGCCAGTCCTTTGAACTCTTCTATGCTTCCTTATTATAATGGCTTTACTTTTAGGGGTTGTTTTTGCCTGTTGCACAGCTGTGGTCAACCTCCCTCAGCTGGAGGCTCAACAGGCTGCTCTGTTTGGGTATCATTGCACTGGCCTTGTGCAGTCACTTGGCTTGGTTCACTTTGAGTAGGCTGCAGCACTGTATCTTTCCTTGGTGTGTCAGATGCATCCTTTGGGCTCAGGCTCCATTACCCCTTCCTTGATATGGGACTCTACAGTCCAGCTGCACTTGGCCCTTCCAAACCCCTGATGACTTGTCAGTAGCTGATGCACACGCTTCCCAGAATTCTAGCTTTGAGCTTTACCTCTCTGGACGATGTGCTAGGTGAGACAAACATGCAGCCTTCTTTAAGGGTTTCATAAACCCAACTACTCTTTACTGTAAGTACTGTACTACAAAAATATATACTGCACTCCTTTACATGTCTTTTCCTTTGAATCATAGCATGTCTCTCCTGTGTATCCAGTTTCATTTTTTCCAGGTGCTACGGCTTGAATGATGGTGAAATGACCCTCTGTTGTCCCTGGTGTTATCCCTGGTCCCTAGGAATGAATGTCCCAGCCTCGCCGGTATATGACAGTCTTGACAAACAGTGAAGCAAGTTCATTAGTTGTACATGAACAGATTCCTCAAATTGTCACCCTGCTATAAAGATTTAAGATGGAGAAGCTTTTCCTACAAATCATCAACACTGTGTTTTTTGTAATGACAGGGTAGCAATGAGAACTGATAGGACTTTTCATAGCCAACCAAATGTTTCTTTCTCCAGATCACAAGTCACAGTTTTAACTTAATTTTATCTGAAGCATCTAAAACAAAAAGAATTGTGTAGCCTAGATCTCCATGCAACATTTAAAAACCTACTGTCTGGAACAGAAATGTTCAGAAAATCAAACTCCCTTTTCTTCCTTTGTTGCTTTGAGGCAATAAAAAGAAGGAAGTCCTCTAACTTCTCAATAACTATAGGATCAAAGCTTTGCATAAAGATGCTAATATGGCAAAAGAATGTTACAGCTCATCCAGTAAGTCAGAGCTACTTCCTGGATGGAAGTACCTCAAGCTTTTTAGTGTAGAGGTTGACAAGGTTCTTTGGGTAAATCTGATATTTTTTTATTAGACCAACTTAAATAGTTGGAGAAAAAATGTTAAGCAATCTTTCGGGTTTAAAAACCCTTCATCAGGCTGAGGAAGCCTCTGCAGTTGGTGTGGGCTCTTCCTGGATGAAATCTTCCTTCATTTCATCCAGGAAGAGCCCACACCAACTGCAGAGGCTTCCTCAGCCTGACAAAGGGCTTTTAAATCCAAAAGCTTGCGAGAAAATTTTTTTCAACTATTTAAATTGGTCTAATAAAACGTATCAGATTCACCCAAATTCAGGTTCACGTCTGCCTATATCCTTTGCCAACCTCTGCATTAGGGGTGTAGGTTGTAGCCATGTTGGTCTCTGTTTCCTAGCAGTGGGCAGGAATGGTTCAGAGTGGGCCGTTGTTTCTCCCCACTGTTTGCCTGTGGCCATGGCACAAGAGAGCTCTCCACAGTCTGGCCGCGGCATGGTCCTGCACAGTCCAGCACAGGTAAAGCCCTATGCTGACAAATGCTATTGAAATTCCAGCTCTGCAGACTGGATCCAATGGCTCTTTTGTGCTGTATCTGTCCTGTGGGTTGTAGGTTGTTAACCCTTGTCCTAATGGATTTGCACAACAGGCTTAGTTCCACTCTCCAACCACTACTGTGAAGTAGACTTACAGGATTCAGGTGGTGCAGTTTTCCAGAGAAGAATTCAGCTTTGCTTTTAATGTTTGTTTCAAGCACTTCCCAAAAAGAAACTTAATGAGCTGTGTTTATTTATGTATAGCTAATGGAAGGTATGGTTAAAGTGATGCTGTTCCTGTGCTATTACTGTCTAAACTTTTTTTTTACTGCTCATTGTTACAAGTAATGCCTAGCATAAGTAACATTTACAGGAGATGTAGATGAGAAATTTTTCTTTTTCTCTTTGTTTGTTTACTCTGTGCAACTGGACAACTGTTGTTGTTTAGTTAACTTCCCATTTTCTCTTGTAATATTAACATACTTTTGGTTGTGCTTGGGAACCAACTAACAACAGGGCCTCATTGTCTTGCGTGCAGTACAAACCAGAAGTAGACAGTTTAGTCTGTTTGCCTTGTTCTGTTTTGTGGCTGTGTGACAGTCTTACACAAACATTTCTCTGAGATAGACTTGGCAGATGTGGAAATGCTGGAGAGGGCCAAATGTTGCCTTGTTTTTTCTGTCTTTTAGTCTGCTGATACAGTTTTAGGGTTGCAGTCAGTGGACCTTATCTTTGCTTCTGTGAACTTAAAAATGTAGCTGTAAGTTTTGTTTTGTTTGGGGTTTTTTTAAAAAGCTTGTTTGCTTTACTGGTTAACAGTTCACCCAGTAGTGTTTCAGCTTGAGGAGTACTTTTGCTTGGGGAATAGAGCTTAGGTTTTAGTCTTGGTGTGAAATGCAGGACTAAGAATAGAAATTTTTGACAGGTGTACAGGTTTCACCTATGTTGCTTCTTGCTCTTGCTTACAACTCTCGTGAATTTTTTTTAGTAAAGCATGAAAGTGTCTTTTGGTTTAATTTGAAAGCTTCCTTGCTAGTGTGGTAAATGAGTGTGGGTAAATATTATCCTCATCTTATATTTGGAGAAATTGAGGCCCAGAGTGAGAACTTGACATGCCTAAAATCTCACTGTGAGTCAGTGGCAAGAAGCAGCAATAGTTTCTTTTGAACCCTGTCTTGCAATTCTCTGCCCCTTGAGAAACATTCCTTATTTGGGCACTTGGAAATGAAAGCTCACAAGAGAATGGCATTTGGCTCTATTTTGAAAGCCTGTGATCCATTCATGAAGCACTTGGTAATCTGAATATTCAGTCAGATACACTATGCTTGTTTATTACTGTTCTCATATCTTGCAAGTCTGTATTAATGGTTGTAAGCATTGGCCTTCTCTTTGGTGGCACTGTGCAACTCCAGCGTAGTCAGCATCTTTCCTGTCTTGCGTTCTAGTTCCTGCTACAGCTTATGCCTATGGGTTAACTCTAAATGAGAACCTTCTCAGCCTTACGTACTGTAGAACCTAGAGGGAATGCATTTTTTTTCATAACCTTCACAGCTGCCTTCCTCTGGAGATCAATAGAGCTGTGTGGAGAGGTCCTTTCCTTGCCTACTTTCACAGGCATTTCTTTAAGCTGGTCTTGCAGTGACTCATGCAATTCTGTTGAAACAGTAGGTTTCCTTGACTTGACAGAGCAGTTTATAAAAAAAAAAAAAAAAAAAAAAATTTGTGTTGATGGGTTCCCAGCGGGGGGGCATTAGCTAAAAAAGACTAAAATA
>NW_017729000.1:43896647-43903516 GCF_001723915.1 Gavialis gangeticus | reverse complement strand
AAAAAAAAATCTGTGTTGATGTGGTTCCAGCAGTGAGGCATTAGCTAAGAAAGACTGAAATATAGGTGTGTAAGCAAAGGGTTGCAGGTGGACTGTATTAGTGTTGTGTGTGATACCCATCTCTCCTTCTTTCCTTGTTTACAGAAAAGACTATCATCTACTGGCAGTGTCAGTACTTAGAAAGCTGTGCATGTGTTAGTGGCATTTCACAGCAACGAAATATTCTAGCAGTTGTTAAATCTTACATGGTGTTTTTTAGACCAATTGCTGCCATGGATAATTTGGCTGGGACCAACCCTAACTTTTAGAAAAACTGCTCAGTGCTGGCTCTGTGCCTTCCCAAGCCCAGCCAGTGTCTCGTTTCCTGGTTCCTAACCTACCAACTTATGTCCTGTCTCCATTCCTGCCTTGTCCAAACCTTCTTATTCTATCGTCACATTCCAGTCTTTCGGGAAATAGCCAAGAACTCAAACAGATGCATCTAGTAGTCTTGCTCAACAGTGGGGGCTGCTGTGGCTGACTTCATGTGCAACAAATGGCTAATAGCTGATTGCTTTCCCTCTCGGGCCTCTTGAATGCCTTGCTGGCTGATGGTCCTTTCCCCAGCTTTCCTCCTCCTGGAAGGAATTCAGGCTGTAGGATTAGCTGCCCCCAGAGTGTTGCTGACTAGTTGTGTCACTAGTGGTTTGTCACAAATAAAGCAATTAGCTTTCTTGTAATTGGATGGCTCTCTCTGTGCTCTCTGCTCCACCAAAACACTCCTTTCATGCTTGCTCTCCAATCAGACAAGAGGGAAGGACCCAAGGCACTGAGTGCACTGAAGCCTTGTTTGTATTACTCTATAAATCTTAACCTCGGTTTAGCTCCAGCAGAGACCTTCCAGTGCTGGCACCTGGGGAGTAGTTTAGGTTAGCTGCTGTGGTATTTTCTTCCTGCTCAGCCTCTAGCACTCTTTGAATGACTTACACTTCACAGAGGTATCTTCATACCTGTCCCCTGCCTAGATTAGCTCTCCAGCTGCTATTAGCACTGGCACAGCTGAACAAGTGACAGACTGGCATAGGGGAACTGAAGAAAAATGCCAAAGCAGAGGTAGTCCTAGAGAGCAGCTAGGTAGCAGGATTAGGTGAGCTACCTGCCAGTACCAGAAGCAACCTCAGCACTTTTAGCCTTTTTAAAGGTCTTTGGGCAGGAATTGACATTTTTGCTAGTATGGCACCCAGCATGAAAAATGGTTACCCTGTAGATAGCATTGGAATATAAGCATTTGTTTAAAACTGATAATGTTCTGCCCTTCTGAGTCAGCACCCTAGTGGTGAGGGTTAGAGACAGACACCAAAATAGAGAGGAGTGCTAAGGGATGGGCAAACCAAGGCATCTTTTGAGGGCAGGAGAGACAGCTGAGGTCATAGGACCTTGTAGGGGAGGAAGCACAAGAAGAAAGGCTTGCTTTCCACCTTTCAGTGCCACGGAGCATAGCAAGGTCAACATGTAATGTGGATGCATACGGGTGCATGTGTATCATGTCTGTAGGTGGCTAGTGTGCGTGTCTGGTATGCTCTGCATCCAGCATACTGGTGCATATGTGTGGTGTGGATGTGAGCCTGCCTGGTGAGTTTAGATGTGGGTGTGTATGTGTGCGCAAAATGCGTACATGTGGGTGGGCTGTTTGATGTGTCACTGTGTAGGGCTATATATTTTTAGAACGCTGAGACTATTTTGCATGTTCTTTTTATTCTAAAATGAGAGCCTTTATAGTCCTGGAAACAGGAAAGTAGCTACCCAAAGGGGGAAAAGAGATTGTTATTTCAGTATGGGAGCCACAAGAGAACTGGGGGGAAGTACAAAAGGCTCTATTTTTCATATAGGCCATGATTATGCTAATTAAGTCTGACTCTCTGATGTCCTATTGTATGCAGGTCCACCTGGCTCCTGAGTATACCTGCCTGAGTGCTGTGATGGGCATTTTGAATTCTATTCAAAAGTAACCTAAAATTCACCAGAATGTGCACACAGCCTGTGGGCACCTCTTCCTGTTCAGTAAAACATCCCTTGAATAAAACAGTCAAACTGCTGGCAATTCTTTATTTAATAAGAGCTACAGCATCACCTAGTAAATAACAACTAATAGAAATAATAGATACTTACAGAAAAATGGTTTCAGGGACAATACACAGTAAAATTGTAGTAAAGAAGAGGGAAGAAAAAATGAGAAACTAGAGATTTGCGGCTGAGATTTGAAATGAGATGGAAAGTTGATGAGGCAAGGAGAGGCAGAACGTTGTTTCAGTTGATAGGGGTGGGGCTGCAGAGAAGATTTCCATACCAGCCATCGTTAGACTATAAGGATGGGCATAGAAGTTGCTTCTAGTTTTAGTGTGGACCTGAGCAAGGATGGAGGTGGAGTCCTACATATGACCTGTCATATTCCAGTTCGTCTCCTAGCTGTTCTCAAGCTCATACCTGTTGCCAATGCCACCCATTGCTTAATTTTGAATTATTACAGCTAAGTAACGTCTTTGTAAAGGGCGATCTCCAGAAATAGGATGTGATGTGTATGGAGAAAAGCCACGGTTGTTATAGAGGCTTGTGAGAGGTTATGAGAACAGATCAAAAGGAGAGTCCTCAGAATTTTGAGGATGGATCTTAGCTTGTCTCATCTTGAATGGTGTAAGATGGGGGCAGGCAATTATTTGGGGTGGAGGGCTGCTTAGCGAGTTTTAGCAAGCTGTCAAGGGCTGTGTGCGTAGCCCTGCCCCTTGACAGGAGCCCTGCCCCCTGGTCACCATCTTGAGACCAGAAGTCCCGCCTCTGGCCTCTGACCCTTGCTACCGGAAGTCCCTCCCTTTGGTCCTGGAAGCACTCCCTTGGAGAAGAGGGTTTGCTATCTTAGAACTGGAAAAAAGCAAATTATGTACCAAAAATCAAATACCTATAATACTATATTTTAATTTAATTAAAATGATATTTTTGTCCTGATATGTGTGTATTTGTGCTTTATATGTAGAAGTGATTGCATAATAGCTCAAAATGGAGTCTTACTCTTGTATAGCATGTGGGGTGTGGAGGGGTGTCGGGGGTATGGGTGGGTGGATGTGGGGTTTGTGCGGAGCTGTGTGTGTGGTATTTGTGGGATGTGTGGTTGTCTGGAGGAGGGTGTGGCTGTGGAGTTTGCAGGAAGGGTTGCAAGGGGGGAGCCAGCTGGGCCCTTGCTGCCCAAAGTCTTGTGACCACATTTGCACTCCAGCAGCTCCTGCTACCGCCAGAAGGCCGGGGGATGTCAGGGAAGGGCCTGTCAGGCCCAGGGGAGAAGTGCAGAGTGCTCCTGGAGCTGGTGCGGGCAGCATGAGCTGGTGGGGACGTAGGCTGGGATGCAGGATGCCCAGGGAGGTGGCATGAAACTTACATCATGCACCAGAGGCTTGGGGTGGCAAAGGCCTGGCTGTGGGCCCCCCCGCCATCCTGCAGGGGCCTGGCGGCAGCTCGCTTCCCAGTACTGGGACAGGTGGGGAGGCTGCATCAGAAGCCAGATCAGAGCCGTAGCTGCTTTTCTGCTTCAGAAGCTCCTGCAGCTTCCAGGAGGCTGGGGATCACAGGGAGGCTCCTAGCTAGCCCTGGGGGCAGTGTTGGAGGCTGCTGGGGGCTGCATGTGCCCCAGGAATGCATCTCAGGCTTGGGAAGTCATTGGCTTAGCTGCCCCCCCGGCACGGGTGGCCCTGGTGGGTGCTGCTGCCCCGGGGGGAAGGCCCAGCCCCTCCTGCCCCTCAGGGGCCCAGTACCCTGGTAGCAGCTCGCCCCTTGGCTCCAGGACAAGCGGGAGGCCGTGCTAGGAGCCAGAGCCACGGCTGCTTTTCTGCTCCAAAAGCTCCTGCAGCCTCCCTGAGCTTCCTGTACCCAGGGCTGGGACCCTACCAGGTCATACCACCTCCAACAGCCTTGGGAGGCAACCCGCGCTGCCCTTCAGGGCTGGCCAGGAACTTCCCAGGGCCCCTGGACTCCTTGCAACCTCAGAAGCTTCTGGAGCAGAAAAGTGGCCACGGCTCTGCTCCCGCTCCTGACACAGCCTCCCTGCCTGTCTTGGGGCTGGGAAGTGAGCTGCTGCTGGGCCCTTGTGGGGCAGGGGTCCGGGCCTTCCCCCCGGCGTGGCAGCACCCACTGGAGCCTCCCATGGGGGAGCAGCTGGGCTGTTGTAGCCCCAAGCCTTAAGTGCGGGATGCAAGTTCTGCGCTGCCTCCCTGCACCCTGGGCCATGTCCCCATCAGCTCTTGCTGTCCCTAGTGGCCCCAGGCACCCCCTGTGCTGCCCCCATGGCTGGACAGTGGGGTTGGGAGCCAGCAACAGCCAGGCAGTGCCCTGGGGCCAGTGCTGGCGGGGCCCAGAGCAGGGTGGCAGGAGCCTGGCGTGCAGCTGGCTTAGGCTTTATGGAGCCAGGCTGGGCTGCCCCAGCAGGGAAAGGGGGGAGCCACCCAGGTCTGGGCCCCACCAGTGCTGGCTCCTGTGCGCCCTCTTGCTCCCAGGCCCCCTACCCCAGCCCTGTCCTCAGGCAAGGACCACTGTGCACAGCCCCAACCCCCTCTTACCTGAGTTTCCTGCTCTGGCGCAGGAAGGAACAGCCCCATGGTCCCTCCAGCTGAGGGGGGGTGGGGGGCTGCTGTGGCTTCCCCAGGGTCCTACTGCCCCTGGCTCCTGTCACTTCTGACAGGAGCCAGAGGCAAATAAATATTTATTTTTAAAAAATTTCTAGGGGCCCCATGGGCCAAACCAGGATGGCCTGGTGGGTCAGATGCAGCCCATGGGCTGTATTTTGTCATCTCTTACACCAGGGGTGGGCAAGTCAAGGTGGAACATTTTATTCTGGAGCCACTAGTTATTGTGGGCTGCCCTACTGTGTTTGGACATGGGGTACGTGCACCATTTTAGGTAAATGAGCTGCAGCCCTCTGACATCTAGCAGTCTTCTAAATCACCCTACCTTGGGGTGAAATGTGGGCAAGTCTGAAAGCCAGGGAGCATTTTGTCAGGGTTCAGACAGCACATGTTGAAGGAAGTGAAACAGTAGAGCTCTTTCTATATCTCCTGTTCTGTGGTTTGTGCTTCCTTGCTCAGACTGGAAATCACAGATGAATAAAGCCATGTGGATGCCCTCTGGAAAGTCCTGTTTTCTGTGGACATCTAAGTTTCTGAAATAATTCATTAAGTGAATGCAATTAATAGACTGAATGGTATTTAAAATTAAACTGTGAGGTTGTTTGTATAAACATTGTTACTTAAATAACTAATTAGGGTTTTTTTTGTAATGCTGTTAGGGCCTGGTGGTGACTGCCAGCAGAATCCTAAAGAAGAAAATGTTTATGGCTACTGAGACGAGTCAGCTGTCTTCCTCACTCACATCTTGCTCCAGGCAAGGGAGCTGCTGACTCATGTTTGTTACTAGAATTGCTCATTTGTCCTGGTCTCATCATGACTCGATGTCAGATCCTGCTCACTTGGCTCACCTGAATGTTAGTGCTGAAGAGGAAAGATTTCTTAGGTGATATCTCTTAGTGTGACCTGATGAAGGACATCTTGCATTTAAACTTGTCTAAAACAGACTTTTATGATGGGAGGCTGAGAGCTATGGGACTCTTCAGCCTGGAAAAGCGCAGGCTCAGGGGTGATCTGATGGCCAGTTTATAAGGGGTGTTCACCAGGATCTGGGGGAACGTTTGTTCACCAGAGTGCCCCAAGGGATGACAAGGTCGAATGGTTATAAATTCCTGCAAGACTGTTTCAGGCTGGACATAAGGAAGAACTTCTTTACTGTCTGAGCCCCCAAGGTCTGGAATGGCCTGCCGCCGGAGGTGGTTCAATTACCTACTTTGAATGCCTTCAAGAGAAACCTGGATGTTTATCTTGCTGGGGTCCTATGACCCCTGCTGCCTTCCTGCCCCTGGGGCAGGGGGCTGGACTCAATCTTCCGAGGTCCCTTCCAGCCCTGATGTCTATGAAATCTATGAAATTTTATCCCTACTCCATAGCTAGTCCAATAAAAGATACCACCCTAAGAAATTCTTGCCTCTCATAATTTCTGGACCATCATGACTATATCACTCTTGCAGTACTGTACTCCTGTTTGTATTCCAACTGTACTCCTATTGAAGTCTGTGAACATGGCAAGCAGGATATGGCTCAGGATCTGTTTTCAGCACAGCCTTCTGATGAAAAGTGGCTAAGAGAATGTACTTTGTTGCACCTGGGCATGAAAATAAACTTCAAAGATTGATTTAGTTGATTAGACCCTCTTCAGGCCAGTGGGTCCATTGATTTCATTATGGAGTGTTCTCATAAGTAAAGAATTCAAGTTGGGGCCTTTAATTCTGAATGATACTTTAGCCCTTAATAGCCACAACAGGATTCATCTAAATATTGACTTATTTATTTTTTTAAGATCAGATTTGCCCTATGGTTATGGCAGGGGTAAGCAATGTTTTTGGGCAGAATGACTAAAACCCCCCAACCTTGGCTTGTAAAATGTTGGCGTGCCTGGGCGGATGGCAGGGGAGCTGTGAGGGGCCTGGTCCTTGTAGCAATGCAGCCCCAGCCCCTTCCCTGCCATCCACCCAGAAGCGTGTGTGTACCTGCCTCTGGCAACAAGCTGGGTTGGGGCTCTGCAGTCTTTGGTACAGTGGCATGCAGCCTCCCTGCCACCTGCTGCAAACAGCTAGGCTCCGTGGTGGGCAGCAGGGGCCTGGCCAGAGCCTGGGCCAGCTGTGGCAGGCAGTGGGGGAGGCTGCAAGCAGCTGTACCAAAGTCTGCAGAGCCCTGGCCCAGCTTGTTGCCAGCGGCATGTGCATGCACACCTCTGGGCGGACCTTTTCGGGGGATCCAATC
>NW_017729000.1:43879996-43896409 GCF_001723915.1 Gavialis gangeticus | reverse complement strand
AATATGTGTTGGGTCAGGGTTCACTGTAACTCACGCTGCTTTCTGTGAAGCGCCATGAGTTAGTGGGAAATTGTATGTCTGTTAGTGCCCTGTTTCCCATCTGATACCATGGAAGCACTGAGGCAGTTGGTTTTGTTCTGTGTTTGCTCAACACTGCACACAGTACAGTTCTGATCTGTGACTGAGGCCTCTTCGAGTTACCTGAATACCAATAGATAGGTTAACAGCCTGGGACGGAGGAGATGCAGATAGTTGGCGAAGGGGAAAGATGAGAAAAATCCTTGTCCTTCCCTGTCACTGAATATGGCAGCCTCCAAGGAGCAAGGTCAGATATGCACAGCCTTAGGGCAGCTGAGTCTGTCACAAGTATTAACTAGCATATATTGCTTTTTAATTCATGACATACTGTATTTTAACTTGCACGTTTATCTGTCCATACAACTTCTGTTGGAAACGCATGGAGGATTTCATGTGAAGGCACCATGATGGTACATAAAATAACTAAGGCAGCTCACTGTATTTAGCATAGTGTGTGGTGTGAGAAATACACGTCTTTGGCTTCTGCAGAGCAAGTAAGAGAGTGGCTGTGTAGCTTCTTGACTGTGAATTATAGTTTCTTGAATGTGGATCATGGCATGATCAATTTGAATCAAGCAACAAAACCTTGCTACATAAATGCAGTCTTGTGAGAGTCAGAACATTAGCCCCAGATGCCTGGAGTAAGTGTGTTGGATCTCTTATGGAAAATGGCTATAAGTTTTAGGGAAATGAATTGCCATGCCGCAGCTCTGAAGCTGCTGTATGGTGCAAGAGCCCAGCGATCCTGTCCTGCTTGGAGCTCGTACAGGTGGTACTGTGGTGAGAGTGCCTGGCCCCTGCCACGTCAGCATGCCTGCAGTTGCTGCTGCCAAAGGGGCTGTGTCTGAGTTGACATAATGATAGGAAAATTCCCTAACAAGTGCTTGTGTAAGCCCTGGAAAATGCTTGGCTTAGGTGTCAGTAATTTCATCTGTTGTTACAAGAGGAATGCAGTGGTTCATGTTCTCAGTTTTCAGCTCTGTCCTACCTGAACAAATGAATTTGTACTGTTCTAGGTGAGAGAGAGAGAGGTTTTGTTGTTCTCATCTTCGGCAGGTGAGTTGAGCTGATGTTAGCTGAAGGGTAGGCAGGCAGCCGGTAAGGATTATCAGTATTTATTTTTATTATTTATTACCTGTGGTTATAAAAGTTGAATGATTCACTGCTATTATTTGTGCCCTTGCTGTGCTATGGAAGTACACGTTCCTGTCATGATTACCCTGGCTCTCCCTCCCCAGTTCCTTCTGTTTGTTTATTACAGCCACATGTTGTATCCTGTGTGAATTTAAACCCTCAAGCACGTGCACAATGTTCTTATGTGAGTTGTCAATGCAACCGCTTGTGAGTGAAGTTCAGCTGCATACTGAAATGGCTGCAGGATTGGACTTTATATGGTGTGACGCTTTCTTCATTGTACTACGATGCAGGGAGGGGTTTCAGTGGGCACTTCAGCCAGCTCACACCTTGGGAGCAGAACCTGACCTTCTGTGACTGGTAGCAGGGAATGCCCTGACCATGATATTTTTTTTTCCAGTCTCCCTCCTTTCCCACCTCCCTGGCAGCTGGTGGTTCAGTAAGCCCTCCCTGCTGCAGAGCTTGATGCATCTGTTTTATTCTGTCCTTTCTTTGGGCTTTGTGAAAGGAGATAGGCAGCAGAGCTAAGGGGATATTTTCCAACACTTGTGAAGTCTCGTGCCCCTGCAGGCTTCAAGGAGCAAGCTAAACTAAGAAAAGCCAGGCAAAGAATCTCTACCTTTTTTTGTGTCCATTTCTCCCCCCGCCCGCCCTTATCAAGTGTCTTGAAGCTCAGTTATGTCTGTGAGCAGAATGCAGTTTTTTCCCCTCAGCCCAGCACCAGCAGGGTCACTCTCTCCCTCATCCTCCTGCAATCAAGGAATGAGGTAGGATTGGCACAGCTGTTTTTCGCTGTCTGTTCTGCCTTACCTCCATAAGGGGAGTGAAGCCTGAAGGGCAGGGCACCATACGGATGCTGCTCTTTAGACCATGCTGCTCTTTAGTACCCTCCCAGCGGTGGAGCTCCACTACCTCTGGAAGCAAAGCTACTAGGAGTTACCTTCCATTTAGCCTAGGGGATAAGAGTGTGTGAATGATGATTACCAGAGAGCCACTGGTGTGCTTCAAATCCATGCCCTCTTTGACTTAAGTAGTTAGTGTGTACACCTAGGTAACTAGTTCCTATATTGTGTTCCTCTGGAAAAACGTGACACTACCTAAACGAGGTGTACAAATTCCCGTTTTCACGTTCCTATTTTGGCATTCCACAGCCTAGTCTCTTGCTTTGCAACCTTAGACTGCTTCTTCTTTTTTTCTTTTAACTTCAATTGTAGCCACTTGACCTGCATGTATTCAGGGTATCTTCCAGGATCACAGTAGATGTAATGGTTTTATGAAGAAG
Organism: Gavialis gangeticus; assembly: GCF_001723915.1. Classification (NCBI taxonomy): domain Eukaryota; kingdom Metazoa; phylum Chordata; order Crocodylia; family Gavialidae; genus Gavialis; species Gavialis gangeticus. Next base: position 43,893,915 of record NW_017729000.1, on the reverse strand, counting down.
AAAATTCTCTCCTATTCCTTCCTGGAAAGTTCTACCCAACAAAAAAACTTTTGAGAGGCTGAAACCCACACACAGAGATGATTCCTGGAGTGTCCGTGCCACAGAAGTCGATATAGGTTTGTGCTGTTGGTGAATCTTAGTAGGTATGTCATCTTGTCTCAGAGGAACATTACCTGTAGAGCCATCTTCCTCTCCTGGTAAACGGGTGGTGGCACAGGCACAAATCTAGTTCTTAGTGGCGTCTGTTGCCCATACAGCAGGGGTGGGCAATTATTTTGGGTGGAGGGCCACTTACCAAGCTTTAGGAAGCTGTCAAGGGCCACATGGGTAGCCCCACCTCTTGACAGTTGCCCTGCCACGATCGCCATTTTGGGACCGGAAGTCCGACCTCCTGCTCCTGACCTTTGCCATTGGAAGTCCCTCTCTTTGCCCTAGAAGTACTCCTTTTGGGAGGAAGGGTGCTGTGATCTGGAAACTGTGAAAAAGATGTGTATGTATGCCCCCCCCCACACACACACAAAACATCTACTATAATCTATTTTAATTTTATTTAAAAATATTTTTCTACTGATTTCTGTGTTTACAAAAAGTGTATCTAGAGGTGGCTGCATAATAGCTTAAAATACAGTCCTATTGTGTGAGTGTGCATGCGCAGTGGGGTGTGGGTATGGTGGCTGGGTGTGTGCTGAGAGAGAGCTGGCAGCACGGCCCCAGGTCTGTAGCGTGCAGCTCTAACACACTGCATGTGAGCCTCACACGATGCAGCCAGGCAGAGCCCATGCCCAGGCTCTGCTTCTACAGCCCCACCCTGGGTCTCTGTCAGTTCAGGGCACTTGCACAGGCTCTGTGTTTCCACCTGCCGCCACCCTTACCTGCATTCCCTCCTACAGGCTTGCCCGCTGCTCCCTACAGCCCCCCGCTTCCTGCAGTGCTCCCCGCGGCTCCCACTGGGACCCACTGCCTGCTGCAGCCCTGCCGTGACTCTGCAGCCTGCCGCAACCCCGCTACTTGCTGTGGCTCTACCATCTGCTGGGGCCCCCACGGCTATGATGCCCACTGGGTCCCACTGCACCACCACCACCCACTGGGGCTCTGCTGCTCGCTGGGTCCTGTCTTGGCCCGGCCGCAGCTCTGCCACCCACCGGGGCCCACCTCCTGCTGTGGTTCTGCCGCCTCCTGGAACCCGCTGCCTGCTGGGGCTCTGCTGCCTACCAGGTCCCACTGCGGCTCTGCTGCCCACTGGCTCCCACCGCTTGCTGGGGCCTGGCTACGGCTCTGTCACCCACTGCAGTCCCACCAACTGCCGAGGCCTGCAGTGGCTCTGCTGCCCCCCGGGGCCCACTGCAGCCCCGTCACCCGCTGGGGCCCAGCCGTAGCTCTGCCACTCGTCGGGGCCCACTGTGCTGCCTGCTGGTGCCTGCTGTGGCCCCGCTGGGGACCACCATGGCTCCGCTGCCCGCTGTGGCTCCACTGCCTGCTGTGCACCATATGGGTCCCGCCACTCCCTGCAGCTGCCACTTCCCATGCTGCTCCCTGCAGCCCCCACCACTCCCCACAACCACCAGCCACTCTTACCTTATTTTCTACTCGGACAGAGGGAGGGGGAGCAGCTCCAGGGCATGGGTCCAGAAGCCGTAGAGGCTTCTGGTTGGGGGTGAAGGCGGGAAGGGGGTGGGGGCTGGGTGGAGCGGGGCTAGCTTTGTTGCTCCCACTGGGTCCTGCTGCCACTGACCGCCTGTCATCTTTGACAGGTGACCATGGGCAGATATAAATTAATTTTCTAAAATTTTTTAAGGCCCCATGGGCCCAATAGAATGGGCTGGAAGGCCGTATCCAACTTGCAGGCTGTATTTTGCCCACCCCTGCCATAAAGCTTATGTATTTCTGCCTGAAGAGGGGCTGGGTTCAGCCCCTAATTAAGCTAATGTACTTTGCAGTATCTCTGTCTTGCAGATTAAACCTGCTGTTGCAAAAAGAACCAGGCCTCCAGTCAGCACCTAACAGACTTGGAATGGGCACTAGGATGAAACAGTTATCTGTCTTCTGGGCCTTACAGTCAATAAACGAATAGACTCTGCTAGCTGAAGCAGACTGTGGTTTAACTGCCTCATCGAGCAAGTGAATCGCAACCTTGAGTTTGTCCAGGGCGGCCTTGCCGTGGGTGTATGAGAATGTCCTAGCAAAAGGTCAAGTCTCTGTGCTACAATATTTTCAGCACATCCAAGAAAAGGAAGTTTTGTTACAAACCCTGAAATTAATTGCTTTCTTAGGGCACCTACCCTGATTCAGATCCAATAAAATTATACAGCAGAGCCTTGAACTCATTTTGGTACAGTATTTGTAGCCCTTCCCAGTAGAATCCCTGTAGCAGATGTTATTACATTTTCTATCCACTAAAACAGTGGCCAGCCTGTGGCATGCATGCAACAAATGGGACAGGCAGCACAGTGGCAGATGGTGTGGGGCTGATTTGCCTGAAAGGTTGCCTCTCCTCCCCCATTAAAATAGATTTCCTGAGAACTAATTCCTTTTAGGTTAGTTTGGGATGGGGTAGGCAGTTATTTTGGATGGAAGGCCACTTAACAAATTTGGGCGAGCTGTTGGGAGGGTGCATAGCTGGCCCTGCCCCTTGACAGTTGCCCCATCCCCTAGTCACCATATTGGGACTGGAAGTCCCATCCCTAACCCCTGACTTTTGCTACCAGAAATCCTTCCCCAGAAATACTCTTTTTAGGAGTGGGGTTGCCATCTTAGAACCAGAAAAAAACAAATCATACACTAGAAGTCAAACACCTACTATAACGTATTTTAATTTTATTACAAAAAATATTTGTCATGATTTGTGTTTGTGTACTGTATATGGCAGGGATGGCATAATAACTCAAAAATACTCACTCATATTGTGTGGGGGGCTGTGGGGTGCATGTAGGATCGGATATGTGGGGGGGCATAGGGTATGTTGGGGTGTATGTATAAGTTGGTGGGGGCTGTGGGGTCAGTGTGTGGGTATGTGAGGTTTGTGGGGTGTAGGGCCCCCAACGCTCCCTCACATGGCATGCAACCCCTGCTGCTGGCAGTATCAGCAGGTGGGGGGGGTTTAGGGAGCTCGTGCCTGGTGCAGGCACTGGTGTCTGGTGAGGTGTGAGGGTGAGGAGCGGAGCGGAGCCTCCCTGGCCGCCTCTATCGCAGGGGCTCCATGCCACGTGCCTGCAGCTCCTGCGGTCCCACAGGGGAAGCCCCCGCTGGACTCTGCAGGGAAGCCGGAGACGGGGCTTCTTCCACTCTGGGTGGAGTCTGGAGACCTGCGCAGCATGGGGTGGGGGAGACAGTGGGCTCCACCGGGGCTTCCCCCATTGCGAGTGCGGAAAGCTGCAGGTGCGCCGTGGTACAGACGGCAGCAGGAACAAGCTGGGAGCCACAGGGCTGAGGAGTAGCCCCAGTGTCCCAGGCCAGGAGCTTCTGCTAAAGCCGGGGTGTTTGGCTGGGGGTTAGGGGGCAGGGCTGGCGGGCCTTGCTGCTGCTGGCTTCTGCCAGCAGCTTCACCCTCCATCCTGCTGTTGTCTTCTGTCTTCTTTGACAGGCAGCCAGAGGCAGATGACTATTAATTTTTAAAATCTTTTTAGGAGCCTCGCAGGCTGGATAGAATGGGTAGGCAGGCCAGATCCAGCCCACGAGCCATATTTTGCCCACCTCTGGTTTAGGAAATTAAGAGCTTTCTCTAAATTGACATGCTTTGTATGTCAAATTTAGGTAAGTTCTCACCACTGGCAGCTTGAAGGTAGAGTTGTTTCCTGTATTGGTGTCTGCCAAGTGGCCATGTGACTTAAAATATATGTTCACCAAATTTTGCAGATTGGTCATCTAAACTTCAGCTGCTGTCTTTTTTGGTAGAAAGTGAGAAATGCTTTTTGGAGTAAAGGTAGAATGCTATGAAAATTCTGTTGCAGAGGTATAGGAAGCTCTTTCAGCACCCAAAGCAGAAGTAGCGGTGTTGGGGAAAATTTATGCTGACCACTGGACAGCAGTAGGGGAGGGGAGATGGGGGGGAGGATGAGAGGAGTCTTCCCTGCCCTAGCTGTCCTTACTTGGGTGACAGCTGCTACTGCTGTGCCTGCTGCTGTTGGGAGACGGGTAGTGGCATGGGATCCTGGGGGCCACTCCATTCATCCCACCTCTGCTCCTTTCTCCAGGTGTGGGGCTGCACCTCACATGGCAAAGCCCGCTCCCCCCCAGGGGAGGGGAGAGTGGTGGTATCATTCTACCCTCTTCTCCCTACAGATACACTATTAGGTATAGGGTTACTGTCATAGTAAAAATTTCTGAGGGGAGCATCTGTACTGGTGCTCCCTCTAAGTCAGCTTTGGGCTGGTGCCTAGCTTGCAACCCCCCCAGTGCCCCAGTTGTTATGCTACTGTCCTATTGTAATAGATAGTTCCATTTTCATTTTGTATCATTCTGTTCTCTCTGGTCTTTATACTTGGATTGTAAGCTTTTTGAGGCAATGCCCCCCCTTCTTCCTCCCCCCACCTTGATTTTTTTGTATGTGTTCATTACTTAGCATCAGAGTCTCCTGGCCATGACTGTGGCTCCTAGGTGCTATAAATGATAAGAAAATAGGCGTGTTTACTTGTGCTTACCCAAATTTCCTTTCATCAAGTAATGAGGTCCACAGATCCACCTTACCCTGGTGGCAAATAGCACGTCTAGAGCAGAGATGGAATTTGGCATCCAGAGATTGAAATTTTATTGCGTGATAAATTTTCCCCATGCTGGGCTGTAGAAGTTTGTGGTTTTTCTGCCGTGCACAGTTGACACACTCTGTAATTTAGGAAGGTTGAATGGGATTTTCCTGGCAGTAGTGCCTGTCTCAACTGGAGGGAATGGTGGGAGGCGGGATCTAGGTCTGCCCTCAGGCTGCAAGATAGTGAAACAAAAACCCATTGTAAAATAAATAAATAAAAATGTGGACCTTTTTTGCTTAAAGGAACATTCCTAGTCAGCGCAGATGAGCTTTTGTAGGTGCTTCTTATGTGCTCACACAGCATTCGCCACTAGTGCGACCACCCATCCATAATTGGTCAGGACAGTCCCGAAATGGAAACACCAAGTTCTGGTCCTAGACTGAATGACTGCGGGACAGCATTTGTCCCAGATTCTCAGTATCATGTGCAGGGATCCAAGTTTTCTGTTTGCCATAGAAAAATGTGGGAAATGGCTGGTTAACCCTTGCAGTTTGGCAGCATCCCAGACTGCAGGGGGTGCTATGTGCATTTGTGTGCACATGCATGCACGTGACCCAGGATACAGCCAGGCACGGTGGAGAGCAGATCCCTGTAGGAAAGTCTATGGGAGAGGGCAGATTGAGGCCCCCATGGTCAAGGAGGGAGTGGGGCAGGGTTGGCAGCTGGGTCTGGGGGTGCTGCCCAACCGGGGTGGGAATGTGCCACCATGGGGCCTAGCCAGGAAGCAGGACAAAGCCATAAGTGGTTTGTCTGTGAGACGATGGGGGTGCTGCTGGCTGGAGAAGGTGACGGGGGTGGAGCATGGAGCACTGGAGGCCCATGCAGGCTTGGGGAAGAGTTGGACTGGGTGTCTCCGAGCTGGGGCAGCCCACCTAGCTGGCCCTGGGGGGGTGCTGCCATTGAGAAGGGAAGGACTGGGACCCCGCAGTTCAGTGGTCTCTCGGTCTGCCCATGGAGGAGGCAGGCAGCCTCTCTGCTAGGGGGAAGAAAACCCTTGGCCCCTTGCTGCTTCTGCCTTCAGCAGGCACCTTTGGCTACTGGGAAAATAACATGTATACAGTGACAGAAAAATAAAAACCACTGTTTCAATTTAGGAGGCATAGAATGCAACCCTGAAGGACTAAACCCTCATCGTGTACAAGTGCCCCTGTATTTCAGATGGACGCAAATGGTGGCCTGTCACATTCGGTATTATCTGTGTAAAATTTCATGTCTTAAATGTAGCATTTCCAGTTCTGAGACCAGGTTTAGGCATTTATCTTTCAAAAACCTTTAGTTTTTTGGAATTACCACCTCTAGCCCTTTGTATTTCTGAATACTTGCAGGTCCTACTGAAACCAATGCAAATGGAGTGTCCTCAGCACTTTGTGAGAGGCAATCAGAATATGGCCCCAGATTTCCTTAATGGTATAACCATTTTGTAACACCTTGCAAATTTTCTGCTTGCTGAAACCGAGTAACTTCTGCTTATGGGCAAGGAAATTTTTCATTAGTATTTTCATTATCATCAGCTCTCTTGGTAAAGGGCAGCCAAGTAGAGTTCGTGCTTGAGCCAGTAAATTTTTATAACAAGTTTTTCAAGACTGCTGTAATTCCAGTAATGCTTCCTTGATTTTTTTGGTTGGGAATAGGGATACAGCTTTTATTATTACTTTCTGTCACTTCTGTTTGATCATGATAAGGGCACTAGAGAATTCAGTGGAATGCATTGTATATGTTCCTATAGAATAGCTGATCAAAATTCAAGCAGCGTTTCTGTAGAGACATGTTATACTTACTATATATATTGAGTTAAAACATGCAAGAATGGTGCATACCCAGCAGCAGTAGAAATTAATGAAATATGTTCCTCTTACTTAATTCCTTCTGAATTGTCACCTGCTTGTAGTGGCTATACTCGCTGAGCTATGCAGCAGTTACCGATGCACAACTAGTAACATCAGTAAAATGTCTCTGCTAATAGAGAACATAATGGAAGTACTATTGTTTCTGTTGCCACCAATATAGATGAGGTTTCCAGAAATTCTTGAACAAAACTTTCCTGTAGTGGAAACTCTGCAATGAACTACTACACAAGAATATTACTTTCTGTGACAGGAGCACTTGCTCTTGGGGCGGGGGGAGAGAAAGTACTTTTGAATCTGGGTGGCTGTACTCTCTTTAGCATCTGATGTCTTTGACAAGAGGTAGAGGATAGGTAAAAATCACAGGCTTTTTCTACACCAGGGAAATTTGCTTTGGATACATCTGTGTGGCTCGGGTCAAAAAGCCTGAACCTGAATTGATTCAATTCTTGCAGGTTAGTCTAACCTGGCTAGGCTGAACTGGTTTGCAAGTGCACAGACATCCCCTTTGGACTGAAGAAATGCAGGCACATGCCTCCAGTGGCTCAGACTAGAAGCCAGGGGGTGCTAGAGCAGCCCTCCCTTTCCTTCTCTTTCAAAGTGCTGAGCTGGGGGCGGTGTGGCCAGGCCCCAGCAAGACGCTCTGATTAGGTAGGGGTCCCCCGTCCCCCCTCGCTGCTCCTGACTAGCAAGGGAGCCAGCAGGGAATTGATAACATAGCGTTTAGCATTCCATCACCCCATCAAGAAAACAAAAACCTCTCTTATTAGTTCAGACTCTTCTTAAACAACTTTTTCCAAGGAAGGAACAAAGGGATATTACCAGATGACCTGTTGATTAGCTCCAAAAAGCCCTAAGTGGACACTGTCCTGTTTGCCTTGCACAGACACCTCTCAGCATTAACTAGCATACCACCTACTGGCTACAGTCTGGGCTGTGGGAGAGGGGAGGGGGGAATCCCTGCTTGAGCAGGGGGTGGCGGGGGTGGGGAGGGCAAAGCCAGGCAGATGCTGCTGTACCCCCAGTTTCTGCTGGAGCTCCAGCCAGGGAGAAGAGGGGAGGAACCAGCTCAGCTCTCTGGAGCAGAAAACCCTGCCCTGGGCTGCAAAGCATCTGGGATGCTGGGGGACTCCGGTTTAACTTAAACCGGGAAGGAGTCTGGGACAGACATTGGATTAACCAGTTTGACCTAAATCAGTTAAGTCTTATACTACATTTAACCAGGTTTATCTCAAACTGGTTTCAACCATTTTCAAACTGGTTTATATGCACCGAATGCGTGTTCTGTTACAGGTTTAAACCAGTTTCTGATCACTTAAACCAGTTTGTGTAATATCTGTCCCTAGCCAATAAGCACAAAATCTATACAGGCACTCTGCAGGCGATTATAAATCTGTAATTGATATTACTACAAAAGTGCAAATTTTATTCATACAGAGAAGGGTCAAAGGCTTTTCTGTTTTCTTCTCAAACAGAAGTATCCTTTGCAATCTTTTCTCTTGCTTACAAACATGCCTGCATGATTTTTTTTTGCATTTAAAATATGGTTTGAAAATGTCTTGGCCCATCTGAATCTTTCTATCTGTCAACAAGATGGCAAAATGCAGTGACTTCTCTGTAGGAGTATCAACCATTATGCTTAATATCTTATTCTTCTTGCCTAACTATAACTTACGCAAAGTGTTAATTGTTGCGTAGCATCGCAGTATTCCAGGCAGACATAGTCTTGTAGGCTTTAGAAGGGCTTTATTTTGATTTGCCACCAATCTTATCAGTACATGTGAGTCCTATTTTTAGTGTCGTATGAGTTGTCTCGGTCACTGCTTTGATGAATTTCATACTTTTTAATTCCAGATTTACAGATACCATTTTGTGGATAAATGTATTTTTCTGTGTGCTTTTTTTTGTTGTGTTTTCTGTAACAGACATTTGTTTTCTATCCTGCAAACAGTTAACTGCTGTAAAATGATTGGTGGGGGGGGGGAAAGGAATTGTATTAGTCTTGGTCAGAGTTTGTAACTGACAGATGAATGTTACTTGCTAAAATTACACAAGTGACCTCCAAGATATAGATGGCAGTTGGCCACAGCAGTGCCATTCTCAATGTCCAGCTCAGAAACTAGTGGGTTGCACTATATCAGTTCAGAAATGGAGGTGGTGTTGGCTTGGGATACTGTTTCTCCCCCGCAAAAACCAAGTACTATTCTATTGCTGTTCAACTTATGGCTGCATTATGGGTTTTGTGTTGAAGCAGTGGTTCTCAGCCTTTTCAGTCTTGAGGCACCCTTCAGATAAAAATGCTAGCTCTTTGTTTTCACATGGTTTTTGATTATGAAAAAAACAGAGCAATTTTTCTTTTGCAAAGAACTCAAGAAAACCACGCTAGGTTGGCATGATTTTAACACTATAGATTCCCATTTGAAATATCTGGGTTTATTTTGTGAGTCGTGTAGGTGTTTGCACTCTTCATAGTCTAATATTGTTTAGTACCGTTAAGAATCTCAAGGCACCCCATGGTGCTGCATCACCCTGATTTGAAAATCACTGTTTTGGAGTCTAAAGTGGTCCCATTTGAACTGATGCCAAAAGTCTGGAAGCTAAGTTTGCAAGCTATTGTCAGCATCACTGTCTCTGGGCAAAAGAAAGCCTTGTGCCTCCACTTACGTCTCAAGCACTGAACTATGCACAGTCACTTCTTTGGAATTCTTAAGAGCAGTAATAAAGGACTAACTCTGAGGGAGCAATGAAACTCAGTCCCATCTTCTTTCCAAGTGCAGACATTGTCCCATTTAGTGTCAGGTAAACTGAAAACAATTTGAGGTAAGTATGTCTTTGTTCAATGCATCATCAGCCTGTAGAATTCACTACAAACAGCTTGAGATGAAGAAAGCTGCAGGATTCAACTGGACTTGGATGTCTTGGGGGTTTTACATGGAACTGTAATGGCAGTTAAGCCTCGTGTTTTAGGCTGGGGACAAAAGCTGCATGTAAACCTCTTTAAGTGATCAGGAACTGGTTTAAACTTATAACAGAACAGACATTCAGTGCTCTTAAACCACTTTCAGCCACAACATGGCTGAAACTTATTTAAAATAAATCTGGATAGATGTAGTATCAGGCTTATTGATTTAAGTCAAACCAGTTTGTGGAACTTCTGCCCCAGATCCCCTCCTGATTCAATTTAACTTGCAGTCCTCCAGCATCCCAGGATGCTGTGCAGCTCTGGGCTGTGCTGTCTGCTCCGGCAGGGCAGGGCAGGCCTGCCCCAACTGTAAGTGTGGGGGCTCTTTCATCCCCCACAGCCAGGAGCTGGTTGGATTTCCTTGCCCTGCCCCCTGCTTGGCCAAGGAAATCAGCCTAGCTCCCAGCTGGGGTCAGGGGAGTAAAGCTCCCACTGCAGGCTTCCTCCCCATGATGGGCCAGCCCAGCTGGGAATCTGGAGCTGGGCAGGGGGTGTTAGCCCCCTCACGCCCTGCTTAGCCAGCCCACAGTGGGGGAGGGGGTGTGGCTGGGTGATCACCCTGGCACCCAGCTTAGGCAGTGGGAGTAAAGACCCCACTGTGGGCTCCACCCCTGTGCCAGGCACAACCCAGCTGGGGGTCTGGAATGGGGGGAGGGAGGGGCCATTTTTTTCCCCCTACTCCCTCAGCTGGCTTGCTGGCTGAGGACAGGGCATGGCCAGTGATTGCCCTGGCTCCTGGCTGCAGGGAAGCCCACAGTGGGGCCTTTACTTACCCCACCCAAGCCAGGAGCTGGGGTGATCTCCTGGTCATGCCCCCTCTTTGGCTAGCAGGCCAGCTGACGAGTGAGGGGTGGGGGAAAGTCTCCACTGCCTGCTGTGGAGTATGGGGAAAAGTGGCCCCTCGCCCACCCTGTGGCCGGCACTCCCTGCTGGAGCCACTCGCAGCCCGTGCAGGGATGTCCTGAGCAGGTACAGGCAGCCCCATGCGGGCTGCAAGTGGCTGCAGCATGGAGCAATGGCTACAGGGTGGGCAAGGGGCTGCTTTCCCCTTGCGCTTAGCACCAGCTTATAACCTGGTCCCGTGCCGGCTCTGGGCTCACCCATCAGGGTTGTGCTGCGGCGGCAGCAGCTGCGGCCCCCCTGCTTGCCATGCTTAGCAGCGTTTGCTGCTGCTGCCTGCCCAGAGCTCGTGCTGCAGTACGCTGCGGTGAGGCTGCTACTGCCTCCTGGACTACCCAGCATATGAGCTCTGGGCAGGCAGCAGCAAGCACTGCCTGGTGCGGCAAGCGGGGAGCGGGGGGCCTCAGCTGCTGCCACTGTGTGCAGCCACAGTGGGTGAGCCCAGAGCCGGCACAGGGCCCAGGCTGGCTGCAGGGGTGGGTTACAAGCTGGTGCTGAGTGCAGGGGGGAAAGCAGCCCCGTGGCCGGCACCCCATACTGCAGCCACTTGCAGCCCACTTGCAGCCCAGCGACTGCCTGTGCCTGCTCAGGACAGCCCTGTGGAGGCTGTGAGCAGCTGCAGCAAGGAGCGCCAGCCACAGGGTGGGGGAAGGGTCACTTTTCCCTGTGCTCCGAACCAGCTCCTTCCCTGCTGGCGAGCATGCATCAAGTGTTTGTGGCTCCTGGAGGCCTGGATCTAATGACACAGTGATGTGGAATAGGAAATTTGGATTTCTAGACAAAACATGCATGTTAAATCATCTAGTTCAACTTTTAGTAAATAATTTTTATGTATGGGGTGAGAAAAAGTCTAAGATCTTCATCTTGCAAAGACCTATGCATATGCTTTACTCTAAGCATGTTATTAGTTCTGTTAAACTAGTTAAAGTGGGTTTAAGGGGGGGTGTTATACATTACAATTATCACATTCTGACTAAGGAATTTTAGTGTTGTGAGCAGCTGCACGTTAAGGATTAATACCCTCTGTAATATGCACTGCACTGACCTGACCCTACAGGGCTGGCAGGCTGGGGTGTGGCTAGGGGCTGTAATTTTTCTCCATGCCTTCCCTTCTCGCTAGCTGTCTAGGGCAGTTTAGGCTCCAGGATTGGGGTCCTCCTAGCCCCTTCCCCCCCTGGATCAGGGCCTCCTAGCCTCTCCCATCATCTGGTTCTGGGCCCCTCAAGCTTCTCCACGCCCCAAATTGAGGTCCTGCTAGCCCTCCCTCCTGGCCTGATCAGGACCCTGCAAGGCCCCCCACCTGCTCCCCAGCCCCACAAGACTCACTCACCCCCATGTCCCTTGGGGACCCCCATCTCTCTTCCCGCACTGATGCCATGCTTACCTGTGCTGCTGGCACTGTCCTGACTGCAGCCAGGGCAGGGAATCCTGCCCACCTGATGCTACTGCCATTGCCCTCCAAGCTGAGCTCAGCCCGTGGAGGCTGCTGCAGGTGAGTGGGGCGCCCCAGGGAGTGGCAGGTGAGTGGCTCTTAACTTGGGTGAAGGGGGAGAGCTGGTGGGGCCCCAGTCTGGGTTAGGGGGCCCTGCCAGCTCCTTCCTTCTGCCCAGACTGGGGCTTTGGGAGGAGCAGGAAGACAGAAAGGAAAGGAACCTGTGGAGCATGGAAAGGAAAGAGGGGGGTTCTTCCTTGTATGGCTCCCCTGCTTCATGCTCTCCCTGCTGTCACTCTGAGGAAGATAGAACATTCACTGGGAGTGGTGTCTTCTGGGATGCTGGGGGATTATTCCCAACTAGAATTAGACCTATGGAGCAGTCTCAGAGGATGACTGCAACATGAGCTCCCTAACCTCTTCAGGTGAGGATCATCTTCAGAAGAGGACCATCTCTGAGACCAGCAGCGAGTACTTAGCTCATCTTTTCCTGCTTAACTTGTGGACACTCCCATTTTTAAGAGCCTTTAACATGTATAATAACACACGAATATGAGTGAAGCACAGGAGTAAGTCCTTGCAAGACCATGACCCAAATTTGCTATCTAATGGTGTGAACTATCCTCTGTGCAGGTATAATATAGAATTTTTCTGTGTCCACTTGTATCATGCTGTTAGTGCCCTACTCAGCTGAAAATTGTGGTGTGGTAGATGCTGAAACTGTAAAGAATTTGTACTAAAATGAAATTTCTTTTGTTTATTTTCTTTCTATTTCAGATTGATTGCAATGTCTCACTGCATTCGTCTGTTATCCATTGCTGCTAAGTTCAGTTTGCTGGTTTTTCTGCTTTCTGCAGTGTTTTTGTGTTCAAGCTTAAGTGACAGAAATCCAGTAAGTATCTATTAATTTAACAGTGAAAGGTGGTTATAAAAGGGCAGTTAAATCATTTGAATTATTGGATACCAGTGGGATGAAAATAGCCTTATGTATTCTCATGAATTAGGTGTATGACATACGTGGTAGGGCATCACCTCTCAACTTCGCAGTGTTATGTCACTTTTAAATATTTTATGGTAAATTTTGTTTCTTAACACCTGATAAAGTAATTTCTGCATCACCTCATACTAAGCAGTAAAGAGAAGGATGTGGAATAGACAATAGGATCCGGGCTACCCTCACATTTTGCCCTGTGCACCATTACAAAAAATAATTTAAACAGCAGAAAATGAAACTTCAGACCCCTTTTGACAAGTGCCAAAACTAAATATTAGTCTAGAACTGAATAGAGGGGATGGGAGTAAAGACTCGTAAATTATATTTTCAGTTGTGCCTCTGCTCGCTATGTAACTATGAGCAAGTGATTTAGTCTCACGTTTTCAAAAGCAACATCTAATCTAGGGCCCTTGCTGTTTTGTGGAAGATATTATGAGCCTGATTTTCAGACTTCAGTTGAAGTGGATGGATGCTGTGTGTACTTGGCACCTCTGGATGTATGTAAATTTAAGTGACCATGTCATGTCTGTACGGTTGCATCTGTCCTCCAGGATTGGTGTTAGACTTTAATTTAATTTAAAATTATCATAGAATCATAGAAGTAGGGTTGGAAGGGACCTTATAGATCTTCAAGTCCGACCCCCTGCCAGGGCAGGAGAAAAAACTGGGCTCAAATGATCCCAGCTAGGTAGGCATCAAGCCTCCTTTTGAAGACCCCCAGGGTAGCAGCCAGCACCACTTCCCTTGGAAGTTGGTTCCAGATCCTAGCCGCCCTGACTGTGAAGTAGTTCTTATGGATGTCTAATCTAAACCTACTTTCCAACAACTTGTGGCCGTTATTCCTTGTTATGCCAGGGGGTGCTAGGGGAAACGAGGTCTCTCCCAAACCCTTCTGGTTCCCCCTAGTGAGTTTGTAGACTGTCACCTTCTCTTGTGAAGGCTGAACAGGTTCAGGTCCCGCAGTCTTTCAACGTAGGGTCTGCCCTGTAGTCCCCGGATCATGCAGGTGGCCCTCCTCTGGATCCTCTCAATGTTGTCCACATCT
>NW_017729000.1:43869432-43874996 GCF_001723915.1 Gavialis gangeticus | reverse complement strand
AGTATTGAAGCGCATCCTGTTTTTGCTAGCCCACCCCTGTAACCTATCCAGGTCTTGTTGCAGTCTTTCCCTCCCTACTAGCATGCTCACCTCCCCCCAAATTTTGGTATCATCAGTGAATTTAAACAGGTTGCTTTTCACCCTGTTGTCCAAATCACTGATAAAGAGATTGAACAGCGCGGGCCCAAGGACCGAGCCCTGGGGGACTCCGCTGCCTGCTTCTCCCCAGGTCGAATACGACCCATCCACCACCACCCTCTGAGTGCGACCCTTCAGCCAATCTGCAATCCATCTGACTGTGTAGGCATCAATGCCACAGTCGCCCAATTTTTTAATGAGGATGGGGTGGGAGATGGTGTTAAAGGCCTTGCTGAAGTCCAGAAAGACTACATCCACGGCAACACCTGCATTGAAGGCTTTTGTGACCTGATCATAAAAGGCAGTCAGGTTGGTCTGACATGACCTGCCCCTAATGAAACCATGCTGGTTGAATGCTTGTAAAAGAGCTTTTTGAGATTCTTGGATGAAAGATACTGTAGAAATTATTATTTTTTTACTTACTGCTATTTAGTCAAGGCCATAGTGAAATAAGGCCCTGGGTCTTCAAGACCTGTGATAGCATTATAATCTCAGTTTTGACTTGCAGAAAAAATGTCTGATCCTTTTGGACAGCATGAAGATGAGACCTGAGTGTAACAAATACAGTGATGTCTTGCCTGAGTTTGCAGATGGCTTGACCCATTAAGTCAGAAAGGGGTGAATGGCTCTTTCATTTTAATGGACTATTCAGTTCTAAAATTTAGTGTTCTGAGGTTCCTTGACACACCAACCCAATAAAAGACTGGAAAAGGGCATCACTGGCGTCAGCTCATTATAGCTCTGCAGCAGAGTCCTGTGCACTTTTGGGTCTGAGGGAGCAATTGTTTTTCTGAAATGGATTTGTAGGTACTTTCCACTTTAATGCAGTGTATTTTTTAAATCCCAAACCGTGGCTTATAGTTTCATAGTTTCTAGGGTTGTAAGGGACCTGAACAGATCATCATGTCCAAACCCCTGCTCTGGGCAGAAACGAGTGCTGGGATCATAATACCCCAACCAGATATCTATCCAACCTCCTCTTGAAGACCCCCAAGGTAGGGGAGAGGACCACCTCGCTTGGAAGCCCATTCCAGAGCCTGGCAGCCCTAACCATAAAGTAATGCCCCCGATTATCAAGTCTAAACCTGCTCTCAATCAATTTGTGGCCGTTTATTTCTTGTTATGGTGCCTCACCTATTTTCTGCTGGTTTCCCCTGGTGAGTTTATAGACGGCCACCAGTTCCCCTCTCAGTCTTCTCTTGCATTGGCTGAATAGATTCAGGCCCTTTAGTTTATCTTTGTAGGGCCTGGCCTGCTGCCCCCTGAACATGTGAGTGGCCTTCCTGTGGACCCCCTCAAGGTTAGCCATATCCCTCTTGAAGTGCGGCACCCAGAACTGGACGCAGTACCCCAGCTGCAGCCTGACCAGCACTTCTGTTTAGCTTAAAAGAAACTTCCATCTCTCCTTTGTAGAATCTGTTTTTTCTACTGTTTTTGATTATCTAAACAAAACAAACTAGTCCCCAGTTAATGATGCAGTTTGTCATTGTATTGTTGATGTAAACAAAGTACTGCTTGTGTGTTTTTGCACATTGTTGTTACCGCATCAAACGTTAATGGTATCTAACCTGCTAATAAAAATGAGGTAACTGTAAAGTGATCATGGGCCAAGAGCTGAAAAAAATGTTTAAGGGAACTAGGGCTTGTACTGGCCCCCTTTTAGACTGCAGTGCTTTTATTGAAGAGACAATCTCTAAATACATCAGCTATCTCCATTATGTGTTTTAACAGAGAGTAAATTTATCAGTGTGCCTCTTAATTTTATATGGTCCTATTTAGTGCTTTTTGGATAATAACATAACAATGTAAATAAGCAAAGCGATAACTGCTCTGGGTCATTTGTCTTATTAAATCTTGGCTCAGAAAATGTGAACGATTATTTTCATCACTACAAGTTGGCTTTCCATGTCTTGTTATTAAGCTTTAACCATTTGTCATGACTTACAGGTTTCCCTCAATTTATTTGGGTGCTTTATATATGAATTTGCTTTTATGCAATGACCCTTTTTATACCCAAAACTTGTTATATGTGAGGTAAATTCACTCTTATGCGATTGGCATAGGTGCCCCACCTGAAGCAGGTAAGTGGAGAGAGGAAAGGGCTGTGGGGCCATGGCCCTGCTCACCTGAGCCCCTGCTACAGCTGCTCTGGGAGTGGCTGATGCCAGCTGCCTGCAGCCGCTGGGCTGCGTTGTGCCCCAACACCCCTGGGGCTCTGCTTGTCCCCACTCACCCCGGCTGCGCCGTTCTGTGGTGCAGACAGGTGCTGTTGGCTGCTCCTGGGTCTGCTGCAGCAGGAGCTGAGGTGAATGGGGACAAGCGGAGCCCTGGGGGGTTCGGGGCATGGTTCAGCATAGTGGTTGTAGGCAACTGTTGTCGGCTGCTCCCAGAGCAGCTGTAGCAGGAGCTGGGGTGAGTGCGGAGAAGTGGAGGCCCGGGGCTGCAGCAGGGAGCAAAGCGGAGGGAACTGTAAGTGGGTGCTGGGTGGGGGTGGGGCACAGCTCTTGCTGGTACGTGCACCCCAGGAGGGCTGGGGGGCTGCACCGGGCTCCTCCCGAGGAGTGCATGTCCCCGGATCTGTATGCAGGACAGGAGTAGGCTGCTTCTCTGAGCTAGGGCTGGCAGTGGCACCAGGCTCTTCCTGGCACTTGGTGACAGTGCTGGAAGGGCAGGTTGTGGGGGCTATGCTGAATTTTGGGGTGGCAGCAGTCATCCCCCCCCCCCGCACCACCGTCTGCCCTGAGCACTAGGAAGAGCCTGGTGATGCCAGCGGCCCCAGCCTGCAGCAGCAGCCTGTTCTCATCCTGTGCGCAGATCTGGGGGCACGTGCCCCCTGGGAAGAGCCTGGCGAAGCCCCTCAGCCTGCAGCGCTCCTGGGATGCGTGTAGTAGCAAGAGATGTGCCCCCCCCGCCCATGCCCCACACCCACTGACAGTTTCCTGTGCTTTGCTGTCTGCTGCAGCTCCTCTGGGAGTGGCTGATGGGCTGCACCACACCCCACGTGCCCGTCCCTTCCCTAGTCCCAGCTTTACTTCCTCCCTCTCTCACTGCCGTGGGAACATATCCCTATTTCTTACATTGTAAACTGGGTTTCTTTTATGCAGATTCAATTTATGCGCAGTTTTCAAGGAATGCGTGCACCTCATAAATCAAGGGAAACCTGTAATTCTAATCCTCTAATGCACAAAGTAAAAGTAGGAGTTCAGCTCTGTGCCACCTTGTACTTTTAAAATGTCTCCAGTTGACATTTAAAATAAAAATATCACATAGTTTGTTAACTATTTAAATATTATCAACGTTTGTTCTTAAGTGAACACGCTTCTTTTAGCACAATAGCCTAACATTTCCCATGCTCAGAAATGCTTCTATAAACTGGAATGGGTATTGGTGTGCAAGATATCCTGATTCTGGTGGTAAATGTGGACCTTGTGTCCACTGATATTGATGGGGGAGGTGAATGCAGAATTCAGTCAGAGTTTTCTGCTAACTACTTACTTGGCTTTTTTGGCCTTAGAAATATTGTAAGGATTAATATTACAAAATTGCGTGTTTTGAGAAATAAGCCAAACTCTAGTAGACAGGGGTTAGGAAATCTTTTCTCTTGCAGACTGATTAGCCCAGTTTGCCCACCAATAAGTTTCTTGACCCTTCTTTGTAAGTATCTGGAATTGTTAGCCATAGGAAACAAGATACTGATACTGGTGGACCAGCAGCAGGTCCAGTCAGGTAGTTCCTGTGTTCCTTTAGAGTGTAAGATAAGGAAAAATTTTTGAGGCACAGCTAATGAAGTTTCATCATTTCCTGGTGTAAGATGACTACCTATAGTAATCTTAATTTTCTTTGTCTGGTGTAATTTTAAGCAACGGAAGTAACGGGGGTTTCACCAGTTCCCTCGGGAGACTCATTAGCTAATTATTAGATCTCATTGGTAGGATACCTGCTTTCCATCCTCATTTTTTCCTTTGTTTAATTTTATCCCACTGATTTTTACCTGTTCCTCTGCCTCTTGCGTATTTACACTCTTCAAATACATATAGATGATGGTCTAATCCCAACTTCTTTGTTTAATCAAGATATAACTATTTACTTTTTTAATAGAATACAAATAGTAGGTATAGAAGCAAGTTAAAAAATTATGCAGAAAGGGTAGGAGCTATTAAAACCATTAATGTCTGCAGATCCATTCTTTTTGTCATCATTAACTTTATTTTAACTGATTCTTGCTTCAGAATATATGAATAGACGTGCCCTTGCCCCTCTTTCAAACGAACATTTTTACAATTTGCAAAATCAAACACTCAAAAGATAAGAATTCAATACAACCCAAATTAATTATAGTGTGTCCTAACTTTTCAGTGCTTGACTTTGAAATCTTACTGTTCTTCTAGTCAATTACACAAAATGGTTATTTTTAAAAAGCAAAGTGAAAAAACATAGGCCATTAATGGAGTTGGAATCTTTAGATCTACCACACAGGCTTCTGCCACTGGAGCTAACAGAGTAATTGATGGCAATAGTAGGTTGTTGTGCTCTTTATATGGACCCAGCATCAGAGGGGGATGGGAAACTTCCTGGGTTTCATTCTCCTTAAACAGCCAGTCTCAGTCTCCGCTACATGGCTTCTAGTCTCCATACCCAGGCTTCTTGTCCCACCATCATGAGCAACTGGTGCCTCCCGAGTCTGGAGGGGGCCCCAGTGGCCAACTGGGGGCGGGCAGGGGTCCCCCAGCAGCTGATTGCCTAGCGTGGAACCACCAATGGCGAAACTGGTGAAACCGAAAGTGCACTTCTGCTGGCACTTCCGGTTTTGCAGCTGGCACTTCCAGGCGTTGCACAGCCAATCTCAGGGGGTACATGTGTGCCCTGTATGTATCGCCGATGCCCACCATACTCCTGTGACATTTTTTCAGGGCTGGCTCTTGCCTCCTTTGCATTTGGATCAGGCAGCTCTCTTCACGCTTCAGCTGAGGGGCTGGTGGTTCTTGATGACATTGAGGGAGACATTCTCTGCTTTTTGTTTTGTCGTGCAAGAACCAAGTCCTGACTTGCAGTCATCCAGACCAAGTCTTGCTCCGTCGGACAGGAGCTTATGTGCAATGTTTGCTGATTTAAGTCTCAAAATTTCTACAGGTTTCTGATGAACATGTGAGCTGCATTTTTTTTTTTAATGCTTGTAATTTAACTATAGGTGGACTGATTGTTTTCACCAGCAGTCAAAGGCATGTCCCTGATGCAGGCTATCTTTATGAACATTCAGATCTGTGCTTCAAAGTATGGGGATGCCATAACTTTATAAAGAAAAGATTGCAGGAATGTTTTAATGCAGGCAAGCCACTATACTTTCCCTTGACCTTATTCTTGGGAATGACTGAACTGTTTCAGCAAACTGTGTCTTTGCTCTCTTTCTCTCCCCCCCCCCCCCCCCC
>NW_017729000.1:43864923-43869267 GCF_001723915.1 Gavialis gangeticus | reverse complement strand
AAAAAAAAAAAAAAAAAAAAAAAAAAATCAGCCTGAGGCAGAGAACTGGTATGGGTAATCTCAGTCTATGTTGTTAATGTTTGGCAAAGCTTTACGTGACTTAAAGCTGGTTTTTAAAATGGGAGGTGCTTGGCAACTGTGATAATGGGTAGGGTTGGTAACACCACCTTATAAAGCAGATTTGGCTCTGAGAAATTCTTGTTTAAAGCTTGTAGCCTTCATTGGAATAAGAAATAAACTGTGTTGCATTGTTCAGCATAAATGTCACAATAGTTGTGCATGTTTAACTTTTTCTATAATTTAAATCTAAATTTAACCACATGGAAAGAATATCAGATGTCAAAAAAATTCTGCTGGCGAGGGGAAAATTTTGTAACCCAAAGAATGTATTCTCATTTGGTACTAAATTACCCAGAAGCAATTACTAATGAGCTATCTCTCTTGTACCCAAAAGGAGTTTGCCCTTACAAAAACAGAAGAGAGTGATTTAAAAGAAGAGAAGGGGAAAGAGTCAGTAACTGAGGATGATGCTGATGCTGAAGACTTAGAAGTGTTTTATCCAACAAATCGGTGGCAAACAGTCCATCCAGGTAATACTGCTGGTTAATTATAATGTACCTGTGAAACCACATATTGCTCCTCTGACAAAAATTTCATAGAAACCAAAAAATTCCATAGAATCCAACTTCATTTTTGGGCTTCAAACAGAGAGGTCTCTTGTAGACAGCCCCAGTTAAGGTGAGAAGATCACTACAAAATCAGTTTTCAATGGGAACTGCTGCTGAAGCACTTCCAGTTTACCGAAACAAACTTAACAGACTGTCAGTTAAGTAGATAGGTGGTGATGTGCCTCTATCACTTGTTCAGGAGTCCTTTCTCTTTTTGCGCACTTGTCAAGAGACAGATTTTATAATATTCATTGGCACGCACTGTTCTGGTATGCTGTGCTCTTTTCTGGCTTTTTTAAATATTACTTGGTAGCAAACTTGTCGTTAAGAGTAGTAATGTCACCTTGCACAGTTTTTTTTGAAGAGTTTCTAATCCGTTTGTAGTTGAAGTTCAGTTTGAGACTCTCTTAAATCTGAAACTTCTGTTCTAGGAAAAAAAAGCATCTTGCTTAATTTTGGTATGCATCTAATCTTGAGTGAGCTTTAAAAAAGTTTCTTCCTGAATTTTCCATAAAACTCATCTCATCTGAATCTTCCGGGATGCTGGAGTTGTCATATTGTAACAGTCTGAGTCATTTTACACATGCAGGAGTGATTTCACAGCTAGCAAATCTACAATAACAACCAGTGGATTTCCACAGAGTAAAAAGAATTTCAAAAACATAAATTAGCCTATTTTTATGCTGGATGCCATTTGTGGCTGTGAGCGGGTATGTACCTCCATCCCACTGCCATGCTGGAATTCCACTGACCTCCATCTCATCCTCCCATTCATCTGCCATGCCTTGATGGTAAAATTATATTTGGGAGGATGGATGATTCTTTCAGTGAAGTTCAGTCTGACAGGGTCACTGGTCTTCTGTATGGCTACACCTCCCCTACACCCTGCCCATTTCCTCTTGGGTTGATGGTAGATACTCCTCGTTCATCTGGAAAGGGGGATGTCTAGTAAATTCCCTTCTTAGGTTCTGCTGAGTTCTTTAACCCACAGCTCCTTGGCCGCCTCTGCCTCTGGCTGAATCTCTCCTTGAGTTGGATATCAGGTTATCCCTGTGGATGCCCTCTCTCCTCTTTCTTTCTCTCTGTCTTTATCTCTGTGCCTTCCTTCGTGGGATTCAGTTTCTGTAATTATACATGGATCAACTTAACTCTTTCCTGTCTCTTCCTGGCCTTACTTCAGGCCTTACAAACTTAATTGCTTTGAAGACCCCAGGTGCAGGATATAGAATCCTGCTTAACTATAAATCAAACCCTTGTGGAATCCTTCTCTCCAGCTCTCTTTGTTTACACAAGGAAAGTAAAATCAAAGGGGAATTTCTTATTCTCAGCCTCCAATTCTTCAAATTCCTTCACAAAAAAATGATCACTCTTGTTTCTTCCCAGTTCTGATGGCTTAGTTAGGCTGTCACCATCCAGTTTATACCCTGCTCTCCTTCTCCTTGGCATGCTGTGTAAATTCCTTCTTTGCTCTGGCCATCTGAATTTCCCTCTAGACCCCTGCTTCTCTTAATGGGTCCATATTTTCCCTCTACCTGGTGGGCTTCTGCCCGCTATCCTACGGGGATATCCCACCTAGTTCTGTCTCTAGGGCTTTGCTCTCAGTACCCCACCATCTGCTTTTAGATATCTTTCTGGGAAGGCATGGGTGATCCTTGCTCATGATGGTCCAGCTGGCTGGGATCTCTTCTTAAATCTTCACAGCTCCCAGTCTCGCTGGTTGGTTCCTGCTCTGGGGGATACTGAACACCAAGCCTTTCTTTGGCATCCTCTTTTAAACTGCCTGGTTCTCTCTCCAGGGCAGTAGGTGCAGGCTCCCTGGGTACATATTCTCATGCCCCCAGGGCCTGCCTGTTTCCCAGGTTTTCCCTGGACCCTCTTCCTGAGCACTCGGGGGATGTGCTGCTCACCCAGACCCATCCCACTAAGCTTCATGCCGGCACTGTCAGCTCTGTGGGAGAATAGCAGGGGCTTGGCCCTGGCCCTAGCCCTTGCTACAGTGGCCTGTTGTGATATGTGGCTGTGGCAGGAATCTCTACTCGGTCACATTTTGGGTGTTAAGTGTTTGGGGTTTTGAGGGGTTTTTTAGTAAAGATGATAAAGGTTGGCCTACTTTTATATAAAGAGTTTATGCTTATTCTTTCAGGAGTCTTTTTGTTTCATGTATAGTAATAATAGCTATCAGCATCAACTGAGGGGGGAATATATTCCTTAGAATATAGATGCCAAAACTTTGTGACAGTGGGGCTTCATTGTCAGCTTGTCAAGAGCCTGAGGATCATGTAATTTTGTGTATGCATATGTCTGGTATAAATGCACACAGTCTTTGATTTTATTCCTTGACAGAATTTGCCGTTTGCTTTTGTTCACAACCATTAGAAAATTGTAGATGAACTTTGTTCTCATTGGGTAATTACAAACATCTGGGCAGGTTAAATCAGGTTCAAAATGGCCACCTGATTTAAACTTGGCTCATCCTGGTGCTGTATCAGTGAGCACCAATTAGTCTAAACCTGTAAGTGTACAGAAGTTCCATGAACACAAAATGGTCTAAA
Organism: Gavialis gangeticus; assembly: GCF_001723915.1. Classification (NCBI taxonomy): domain Eukaryota; kingdom Metazoa; phylum Chordata; order Crocodylia; family Gavialidae; genus Gavialis; species Gavialis gangeticus. The sequence goes on along the minus strand of NW_017729000.1, from coordinate 43,866,047 downwards.
AATTGCCAATCCAGGTTTATCATAAAGCGGGTTCTATGTAGTATCAGACTTGCTCAATTTTATGTCAGACTGGTGCATGGATCTTTTGTCCACTTCCTTTGCGTAGCCAAGGGGCTGGAAAAACCCAGCTACTGGCCCAAGCCCCAGGGCTGGTCTTTTCACTCCCCTTCTCCCCCCACACTAGTCTCTTTGCATCTCTTCCCCCCAGCCCCTTGCTTCTCCCACCCCCCTGCCCGCCAGCCCTCTCAACTGCCATCTCGTGCTTTTATCAGCATTCACTAGTGCTGGAGCCCAGTAAGTCCTGGTGGGGGGAGGGGTGGGAGGAATGGGGGTGTAGGTTTGTTGGGGGAGACCCCATCGCACCCAGGAGTTGCATCTGCCCCCCCACGCCACCCACCAGTCGTGCCTGCCTCCCCTACTTCCTGCGGGTGGTGCCTGCCCCCCCCTACCCCACATGCAGGTTGTGCCTACCTCCAATCCCCCTCCAGCCTGCTGTACCTGCAGCCTCCCAGCTAGCCCCCCCCCATCGTGATTTCCCTGATATTGTGCAGCCATTTTGAATCTATTATAACCTCCCCCTAATGCTTTTGAATGTCTGTACTTGGCCGTTACGAAAAAAAATTACTAGGGAAAGCAGCCATAATCTGAGTTCGCCTTTTGGACAGTACTTTAAAAAAAAAAAAAACAAAAAACAACCAACCAAACAAAAAAAACCAAAAAAAAACCCCCTCCACTTTTTGGAATACCCATTTTAAAATCTACCCTCCATTCACATGTTTTTGTGTGCAGCACCTTCAAAGTCGCGCTAATCTTCCTATAAACTTAGTAGGTTATCAGTTCTGTTAGGCCATAAAAATTACCAAAGCAATACAATATAAATATATTTGTGTTTTGATATAGAAGTATTCGGTCATCTTCAAGGAAAATGAGAACAATGTAGCAGACTACAGAAATAAACTTTCCATATTTATTCTAAATTTCTTTTGAAGTCTTCAAAAGACACTTCTGGGTGAATTTTTTCCCCCCACAACTTCACTGTAGAACCAAGCTGAGCTATAATTTGCATATAAACTTGACTGAGATAACACAACCCCAGCTTTTCTATTACAGTACCAGGTCCTTTC
>NW_017729000.1:43862854-43864874 GCF_001723915.1 Gavialis gangeticus | reverse complement strand
TCGTCCGCTCACTGGCAGGATAGAAGAGAAAACCACCTGGGCTTAAAGGAGTTATTGAACTCCTTTAAGTTTTGGACTCCTTGTGTGCATGTGGAGATGGTGCTTTCTCACCTCAGAAGGCTGAAATAAAGATAAATTAATTTGTATAAAGTACTTTGAATTTAAGAAGAGCTATACTAGTGTTCAGTATTATCAGCAGAAGAATAATTATGGGATTCATTTGTCTTGAGGTTTAAGCCCGATTTATAGCTAAATGATTTTTTTTTCCAAATGTAAATCTTTTTATAACATAAATGTCTTGAAAAAGCTCTTACGTTTTTCAAAACTACAGTGTATATTTATATTCAGTTTTTGTACTAGTATGTATGGAAGTGCTGTTGTGTTCCTGTTCAGTATTCAGACTGGCAGGTCCCCACCACCTTTGTTGAAGTAAAATATGTATGTACTTGCAGTTATTATAAATGTCATTGCTGTTTTTGTTTAGAAGCGACTTCTTTGTTGCTTGGGTATTTTGTTATGCTTTATTCTTTAGCAATATCTCATTATGCACATGCAGAAAAGAGTTTCTGAAAGTGGGGAGCTCCTAAGTATTCACAGCATGCCTTAGGGAAAGAATTCCAGATTACAGTTGTAAATGGCTTAAGCATTGGCTCCCTTCCAGTCTTGTCATTACAGTTCCCCATTTTTCAGGTGAGTATGTGTCTTTGTTTCTGAGTTAGAACTGTATATTAAGCAAGTAAGTTTGTTTTATGACTTCCCCACCCTGAAAAAAAAGCCATTCAAAATATTCTAACTATTGCTTTATCCCAATTTTTTTTTCTGAATGGAAACACTGTGCATGTACTGTGTGATCTACTTTGTTAGCACATTTACTCCTCAAGCCTAAAAAGATGCATGCCTTGTCTGATACGAAGAGCTTGTGCTTTTGCAAGTAGAAGAGGAAGAATACAGTCAAGTTGTTAGTTCTAGCTGTCCTGTTCTTTTGTCTCTACTTTTACACTGATATGGTTTTAGTTACATATTTCTTTTCCAGCACTTGAGCCTATACACATTTTTAATCAAACTATTCAGCACGTGCTAAAAACGTGCTTGATTTGATGTTGAGTTGGGTGTATGGGACAGGTCTTTTAAAAATGGTCACACCTCTGCATTCTTCTATTCTGTCTAAACATGCATTTATTCCCACAGCCCTCCATTTTGATGCAATAAACTGTGGAAGCCTCCTGGACAAACACCATTTTAATTAGAAATTTGGATCTTCATTTTATATGTTAGAGGGGCACAGGATTATTTTACCTCAGTTGCAGTGCTGTTTCTTTGTATTTTTCTTTCTATTCTGAGAAGCCTCCGACTATTGGATTAGGGTACTATAGTTTCTTTGATATCCTCCACCCTCACCTGTCCGATTTTTTGTAGGGTGTCTCTAGTTCTTTGGTATTTACATGAGACTGGATCACCACCGAGACTGCAACAATGTCATAAGCCTCTCGTCTGTCAAATTTCTTCAAATTCCTTTGCCTGATTTTGTGTAAAATAGGGTGTCTCTGTAGAGGAGGTCCGTGGTTACATAAAGCCTGTGCTATATTTTGATCAAGGTCCTCCATGTACTTCGTGCAAACTAGGGAGAGAGGTAATTAGCTGTGTTAGTCAGACCAAAGGCAGGGCAGGGTGGCACTTTAGAGGCTAAGTAATGAGTGCTAACTGCACCGTATTTGTGGTTGGCAGAATGCTGGAAGTTCCACCGAGTGTCATTGGGAAGTTGCATGGTCAGCCTTCCATTTTTTTTGTCAATCGGCAATGAGCCTGCTAGCGGTTACAGAATAGCTTTTGAAACCCCACAGTGTAGTTTAGCACTAGGCATTATATGTATTTTTTTCTGAATCAAGTTTTAATAGTATGCTGGGCATCCGTGCTTAAAAGCTTAAGAAGCTTGCATCTGAGTGTCTCTTATTTTCTTCATTTTATTTTTGACATCTGAATACATGATGAAGACTATCTCTTTTTTTTTTTTTTTTTTTAA
>NW_017729000.1:43846303-43862761 GCF_001723915.1 Gavialis gangeticus | reverse complement strand
ATTGAAAAACAGATATAAGCTTTTTCTTTTTTTCCTTTTTTTTTTTAAATGTGTTTTGTCTCTGCAGTTTTGCGTGGTGTCTTTAAGAACCTTGTGACAACTTATTATTTAATAGTTAAGAAAACATATTTCTCTGCATGGATACTTACTGTCATGATCTGTTCCATTAATGTCAGTGCTGGTTTTGTATTTTGGGGTTTTAATTTTCCTTTTCCTCATTCATTTGCAATAGTCCTGTGAGCTGAAAGCCACCTTGAGAGGAGAGGGTGATGCTGTTAGCATATCTAAGAACAGCTTTTTGCCTTTTATTTGTGTTAATGGCATAATTACAGATCATTCTTTTGCCATTTTGGGGTGTTTGAAGCAAGCGAAAACTACTCCTGAATGAAGCTGATACTTAAGAGCTGCTGGGAGGCCAGAAGCAAGGACTTAAATTACCATTGTGCTTATGTTTCATTGACCATGATGGCATAAGAACTATCTTGCTTGCAAGATCACCAGACTCATTAATGTTCTGCTCTTTTACTTTCATAATACAGTTTCATTCCTGGCAATCTTAGAAAATTGAAAGAAAATGATTTTTCTGCTCTTTTTGAGAGGAGCATGAAACTTCACAACTCTGGACAATGCTTCTGCTTTACTTTAGAAGAATAATTGTCTTGTTTCATTATTTTCAGTCCTATCAGCTATTTGTTTCCTACTGCTTCCTTCAACATCAGACATGTTAAATGAAAAATTCATAACCTTTGGAAATCAATCAACACTAATTGTCCATTTTACATTATTGATCACCTGCTTTCACATTTATTACTGTTAAGATGAGACGTAAACACTTTGTGAATACAGTTGTGTGAAGACTAGATGTGATAGTCAACTTTGTATAGATCCATGTTACAAGGCACCTTCTCTAACTTCCAGAAACCTATAGATTCTAGGAAAATACATGTACCTTCACTGACTCCACTGGCTCACAGCTCAAGCCTTCCTTTCTCTTCGATGTCCAATGACAATTAATTTCACTCTCTAGTCCTGCCCTTCTCTTGAGGAGCTGTTAACTCAAGCTACTACACAGCCCTTTTACGTTTCTGGACAGCTGTATTATGTTATTTTTCCTCCTTTTCCTGGGTGATAGAACAAAAACATTAGTGTTTACTAAGCTGTTAAAAAAGTGTAATTGGCAGATTGGACTGTTTTATGTATCTAGTGTCAAAATCTTTCATTATAACTTTCATGTAAATGCTTCAGCAGTTCAAGAATATGCGTATTCAAGAGAATGTGTGAATGTGCCATGTATATGAATCTTTATCTCTGTTGCTTTAATGGTTTATTTCTAGACTTTAAATAGTTTTATTTTTATGTCATTCTTCAGTGTATGTATGCATGCATGCATGCATAGAGGTAACCTTAACTAAAAGGTAACAATTTTACATCTGTTATGGTCCATATGCTCACCTTTTATTTCTTTATGTAGATGAAGGCACACACTTCCATACTTCTCAAAGATAATTTGTGATCTATGAGGATACGTCTGAAGGGAGGGTTTTTGGGGGTAGGGGACTAAGCGATGTGTGAAGAAATCCTTTTTTGCTCAGAGAGAACCTATATTCAGAGCTTGCATTCAGAGACCATGCAAGTGCTACAAGTGCTGAGGTTCTAGGACTACATTTCCAGTACCTCCAGAGCAACTCCTGTGTTGCTTGAAAAGCATCTTTGCAGAGTTTTCAAGGCCTCTACTGAAGCTCTGTCTAAGTAATTGCACCTCTCTATAGTGTATGTATGACGATTCTGATGAAAATCTTTTTTGAACTTCCTGTCATAAGTTTAAGTCACTTATTGGAAGAATAAATGCCATCAGTTATTTAGTTAGGGAAGAAGATGGGAGTTTGTATAGGAGGCAGGGGGTTTTATGGTATCTTTAATTAGTTTGGGCCCAACAATAACCTGACAGTACTGGCTTGGGTTTTTTCAGATTGTTTGTTTGATTGGCAAAGATCAGTGCCCATTCAAGGGGAACTTAAGCATACTTTCTGGTGGCCAAACCAAAGGAAGGCTTCCTTCTGGTTGGTTGGGCAGCATGGTTACCTACTGACCAGGAAGGTTTCTTAGTTTTCATAGCGGTAATAGATGATGGAGTAGAGTGTCCTATTTAGGTTTCAAGTCTTGCAACAAAAAATTCCCCATAGCAAGAGCTGAAATAAGCACATGCTATTATATTACATAACATTACGTAGGCACTAGGCCTGTGCAAAGTGGCAAGTATTAGATTTGGATTCGGCCAATTTGGAGGGACAGTGATTCAATTTGGTGATTTGAGTCACTGTCCTGATTTGATTCAGATTCGGAGAATTGGTGGCGATTTGGAAATTCGTCCATAGACTTTAATGGGAAACGCTAAAATACCTATAAGTGTTTTATCCGATTTTTGCAAAAAAAATTACAATAGCAGGGATGGTAGCCCCTTCTGAGGGCATGAAGCCTGCCGAGTTTCAAGGAGATAAGTGCAGGAGTTTCTGTGATACAGGTCCTCAAACTGTTGAAAGCAAAACTTGTATCACTTGTGTGTGTTAAGTGATGTAGGTTGTAGTCGTGTTGGTCTAAGGACATGGGTAGACAAGGCTCTTTGGGTTAATCTGATATCTTTTATTAGACCAACTGAATAGTTGGAGAAATATATCTTAGCAAGCTTTTGGGTTTAAAAACCCATTGTCAGGCTGAGGAAGCATCTGCATTTGGGTTGTGTGTGTGCTCTTCCTGGATGGAATAAATAGTAAAGAAGCCAGAGGCTGGTATGCATGCAAGAAAGCCAGTCAGTGAAAATGTAAATTGAGGCAGCAGGGGGTAAGAGACAGGCTGGGAAGTAGTGGGGGGTGGGGGAGATGTAGCAGGTAAAAGTGGAGGGGTACCTGAGGAGTCAGATGTCAGGCAGGTTATAGTGTGTCATAAATCCAATGTCTATATTGAGTCCATGAGTTTTTGTATCTAAAAGTTTGGTGAAGTGAAGTTCATAGGCTCATCTGTGAAAAGTGTTTTGTAAATTCAAACAATCACTGAACCTTGGTAACCTCATCACCAGAAGCAAACTTTCTCCAGCCCAAAACACACTGTATGGATCCAGACCATGCCAAGACAGAAAATGCAAAAGCTGCCAACATATCTTCAGTACCCCCACAATTACTACACCCCACAACAGAGCCATCAGCATCCCTGCATCTTACAGCTGTACCTCCAGAAATGTAATACATCTCATCCAAGGCACCAAATGCCCTGATGAAAAATACACAGGAGAGACCAAACAACAACTGTGCACCAGAATGAATGCACACCGGAAATATATTAAAGACAAGAATACCCAATTACCTGTCGGGTGGGGGGGCACATTTCTCACAAGAAAAGCACTCTCTCTCTCCAATTTCTCAGTTCTAATCTTCAAAGGGAACTTACAAATCACTTCTCAGAGACGAGCCTGTGAACTTCACTTCATCAACCTCCTGGATACAAAAAATCATGGATTAAATATAGACAATTGGATTTATGACACGTTATAACCTGCCTGACATGCGACTCCCTAGATACCTCTCCACTTTTACCTGCTACATCTCCCTTTCCCCCTCCCCACCCCCACCAGCCTGTCTCTCACCCCCTGACTCCTGGGTTGGAGCATTTTGACTGCGCTTTTATCTACAGAATCTCACAGTGGTAAAACTTGTGTTGTATTGGTGTCCTGCCTGTGCCTGATTGTCATAGTTGCTTGACCTGTAAGGGAGAGTCGGCGGAGGCTGATTGAGCATGCTGGTGTTGTTCCTTCTGTAAGGTATGAAAGCCTTTTTAAGTTCAGCAGGGAGCTAATGATACTATGATAGAGCTAAACCTCCTAAGGGTTTAGCTTCAAAGGGGTTTCAAACTGTCCTGGCCAGATAGCTCTGTTGTTCATGCATCCATGTCTTGCATTTTGTGCGTGAAATAAAGGGGTCAGCCGCTTTCTAATTTTGTATTTGCTTGAGTTTTTAATTATTCAGAAACCTAGCTCTCAAAAGATGTGTTCACATTATGAGTATAATTACAGAAGTTGCTCCTGCAAATTTAGATCCCCTGTGACTTTTATTGTCAAGAATGAATCCTTGGGGGTAAAAAATACCCTGTACATGTTCCATATTTAGACATTGGTTTCTACAGCTTTGAATATGTTTAGCCACTGAATGAGCTATGCCTGTTTTTGTAAGAGATCACAGATTTCTTTTTTGAGAAAAGGAGATGTTAGGAGAAGGAGTAGACTTCTATATGCTGAGCTGCAGGTTCTGCTTAAGCTTTCTTATGATAAGTTGGAAGATTACAAGGATTCAGTTACCAAGAATTCTGTGCCACAGCCTGTCATCCAGACAAAAGTGATTTGATGGGAGACAGCATTAGGCTGGTTGGGTATATTTGCAGGTCTTGTATTATGCCAATTAGACAGGGATCTTGCCTGTGCCACTAAGTAGGACACGTTAAGGACATGTTAAGGTTAGCCAAGGCTTTCCAGTTGTTTTACTGAAATAATGAATCCATCTGAATCTCTGTAGTTCATTATTGACCCAAACCTAAATCTAAAGTATTTTTATGCAACTGTCTGAAATATTTATGTTAGTGCTGGCAATAGTCAGACATGAAATACATAGTTAAACCATAAGGATATGTTTAATTTTCATAAAACCTGGTGTGTACAATCCAGGAAATATAAAGTTGAATCCATTTCTTTAGGTCATTGCAGATTTGCATGAAGGTAAATTTAATTTTAAAAGATTCATTTATACTAGATCCAAATGCCTTGCTTCCAGGTATTTAAAAAAAGAACTCACTGCCTTATCTACAGGGAATCTATCTTGTGGAATTATCATAATCTGTTGTGGTAGTTGACAGAAACTGTTTCAGGCTAATTATAGCAAATACGAAAACCTGGATGGTCTCAGGGGGCATTGCAGATGTTTAGTGTTCTGAAAAGTAATGGGGTTATGGCCACTAGCTGTCATCTCTTCTTTTTTTTTCTCCATATGAGTCCTCATACCAGGTAGTCTACTCGCTCAGTTACCTTTCCTTATGCATATGCTTTGCCATCCTCTCTGACTTGTGACTGTGCACTATTCATACCATCCTTTGTGCTTGAACCAGCCAGTCTCTTGTTCTGTACAACAAGTGATTTGACCCAAGCTTCTTCATCCTTCTTCTCCAAACTTTGTTCCCCAAAACTTTGTGTTCTGCTTAGCTTTCCAGCAAGGGCAGTGTGACTCCTCCTGGTCTGCTGCCTAATTCTTTATCCTCAGAACAGAGTCCCATGAGCTGCACATGGCTAATGGATTGGCCGTTTTCAGAATGGAACATAACTGTTGTAGCACCTCACTGATTCACAGACCATTGCTGAAGACTGAATTTTTTAGATTAGCAATTGGAATGAACAAATCAGGGTTTTTGCTTCATAAAAATACTTCTTCATCTAATTTTGAAAAGTTTATTATAGTCTTAATTTTTGGGTTTTTTCCCATAATGTTCTGGAAAAATTGTATATTTTTTATTGTGTGGTCATTTTACTTAGTCTAAGGTTAAGTCTCAGCCTCTTTCATGTTTAATTCAGGATGCTACTGTCAGGGAAGCACTGGCGCTCCAGTTGGGAGGAGCACATTCAGCACAAGAGTATGCCAATAATGGTTCAGTCTGAATGCACGTTGTGACTCATGTCCATCATTTTTGTCAGGATTTTCATGTCACAAGCAGAGTAGCAAGATTCCTCAGGAATTAGGTGGATTTACGGACAAGTTCTGAAGCCCTTGTTCAGTTTTCACAGGGGCAAAACTCGTATTTTCATCTTTTCTTTAAAAGATTACTTAAAGCAAACCTTGACTGTATTGCTTTCTTAAAGTGCTTCAAAAAGGCCTTCAAGGTTAACTTGCATGTTTTCCATTGTGCTTCAGTGGAAGAGGAGTGCTCAGGAGTGGCCAAGGAGGTTTTTCACTACTTCAGTCGTCTAAGAAATTATGAATTTCTGTTGAACCTCCCTTTGAGCTGGGAGGACTTCTGGCTCTGGATCACAAAGGTGTTTTGACAAAGCAAATATTCTGCCACCTGAAATGCACCAGATTGCACCAAAGGAGCAGACAACGTTACATGCACATTTCAGCTTTTTTCTTTCTGCTTTGTGATCAGTTCCTAATGTTGTTATATTTACAGTAGCAGATTATGGGTAAAAAAATCCAAAAGCATCTTAAACAGTTTAAGGTCAGGTTTCCAAAAGGACACTAGCTCCCTTAAATGAGCCATAGCCACTGTAAGTCCACATAACTAAAATTGTGACCTACAAAAGGCAGTTATAGCTATTTTATATTTTACATCACAAGTGAAGGAAGGAGGTGGTGGTGTCCACCTTCTTATATACTATGCCTGTATAATGCTTAACTTGGTGGTTCAAACCCTCCTCAGTTTGAGGAGGTTCAGAGTCTCATCTTTTTCTTCCTCGGAGTGCACTCTCACCTGAGCTGTAAATCAGATTGGGAAAGGAGTTCTTCCTTTTCCTGCTGTTACAGCTGGGCTGCAGTAAGGAAGAAATTCATTGAGCAGAAGGAGAGAGCACAAAAAGACCAGAACTTGGGATTCCCTCCTCTCAGGTGACTGGTTACCAGAGTCATATCTAGTTTGTACTCTTTCTTCCTGGCCTCCATGAACCTTGCATTTCCCTTGCTCTGTGCTGGGAAACGGAGCATAAGGGATCTGAGCCTCAGTGGAAAGAACAAGCTTCTTGATTACGCTGTTGAATCCTCTGCCATGAGCTCTAGTAGATCTCCAGCTCCTTTATCTCTTCTTCTGTTAAGAACATGGGATGGAAATAGGAGTGAAGAATGGGGATGTCTGAGACAGTCTCATCCTTGTGTAATGATGGCCTTAGCTCTAAATTTCTTAGTCCTGAATTACTGTCTTAGTCCTTGTTTCTATCTCCAGGTAACAATGTACTGCTATTAACACAGGAATACAATCATCTGTACTTGCAGGTGCCATGCCCAGTATGCCCTGTGTGCTGGGCAAGGTCATGCCCTCTATAGAATTTTTTTCCCTTCTGGAATAATGTTGCAGAATTTCATACATTAATCATGAATGTGGACCATGACCCATCAGTGTAGTCTAGGAAAAAGCTCAATGTATCTTCAAATTTATCTCCTTCCCTCTTGTACTTTATCCAATTTTCTCACTAAAATTTCAGTCTGATTTAAGGCTAGTAGTCTGTTCCACCTCTACTGGGAAAGCAGTTGCTTTTCAGTGCTTTTAAAATTATTCTTTTTGACACAATTGATTCAATCTGCATCCAGATTGCCTGCCTTGATTAAATGTTCCTCAGAAGTGAAGTGTCATTTTCCTGCGTAGAAGTATGTTTCCATATAGCCAGTGTCCATAATTATAGAATCATAGAAAAATAGGGTTAGAAGGGACCTCATGAGGTAATCTAGTCCAACCACCTGCTCAAACCAGGCCCATCCCCAACTAGATCATCCCAGCCAAGGCTTTGTCTAGCGGGGTTCCACCACCTCTCTGGATATCCTGTTGCAGTGTTTTACTACTCTCCTAGTGAGAAAATTCTTCCTAATATCTAACCTAAATTTCCCTTGCTGCAAATTCAGACCATTACTCCTTGTTTTGTCATCTCACCACTGAGAAGAGTCTAGCTCGATCATCCTCTTTTGAACCCCCCTTCAGGTAGTTGAAGGCTAATTATAATTTCTGCCTGTTTCTCCATATCTGCATGGCTTTGTGACTATATGTATTGTGTTGATTAGGTCATGTGTGTGTTTTCAGTACTTATGCCAAAAATATGTAGATCTCGGATCCAATCCTGCAGTTGTTCAGTAGTGGTAAATTAGATTTTTAAAACATAATTTTACATTTGTGCCTTTTGATTATTTCATAAATTTCTTACATGTTTAGGGTTAGAAGAAACCTCAGTAGATCATTGAGTCCGACCCCCTGCCCTAGGCAGGAAAGAGCGCTGCAGTCAAATGACCCCAGCTAGGTGCTTGTTTAGTCTCCTCTTAAAGATCTCTGAGCTAGGGGAGAGCACCACCTCCCTTGGAAGCCCAGTCCAGATTTTGGCAACCCTCACCATATAGACATCTTTCCTTATGTCTAATCTAAATCTATTCTCTATCAGTTTATGGCCATTGTTCCTAGTAATCCCAAGGGGTGCCCTGGTAAAGTGTCCGCTATTCCTTGCTGCCCCCCTACCCCTCCAATGAATTTGTAGATAGCCACAAGCTCCTCTCTCAGCCTTCTTTTGCGGAGGCTGAAGAGATTCAGATCCTTCAATCTCTCCTCATAGGATCTTACCTGTAGGCCCATAACCATACGAGTAGTCGTCCTCTGAACCCTCTCAAGGTTATCCACATCCATCTTGAAGTGTGGTGCCCAGAACTGGACGTAGTACTCCAGCTGCAGGTCTTACCAATGCCGCATAGAGGGGAAGTATCACCTTCTTAGACCTGCTCATGATGTGCTTTCTAATGCATAAAAAGAGTGCAGCTGGCTAAACTTATCACTTTGTCACATTGACGACTCATGTTAATTTTTGGAGTCAACTATTACTCCAAGATGCCTTTCTGCTGCTGTGCTGCTTAGAAAGTCGCTTCCCAGCCTGTAGGTATGTTGGTGATTCTTCCTCCCTAGATGTAGCACGTTGCACTTATCCTTGTTAAACTGCATCCTATTCTGTTCTGACCACATTCTCAACCTACCTGAATCCACTCCCTGCCCTCCAGCATGTTTACTTTGCCCCATAATTTGGTGTCATCCACAAATTTGGACAGAGTGCTTTTCACACCCTCATCCAAGTCATGGATGAAGATATTGAACAGCACTGGTCCAAGGACCGAACCTTGGGGAACTCCACCTCCCACGTTTTTCCAGGTTGAAAATGACCCATCCACTACCACCCTCTGTGTGCGCCCCATAAGCCAACTCTCCACCCGTTTAGGAATCTATGCCCCAGTCACCTAATTTGTTTATAAGAATGGAATGCAACACTGTATCAAAGGCCTTCTTAAAATCCAAGTAGATGAAATCTTCCTCAACTCCTGCATCTAAGCATTTTGTGTCCTGGTCATAAAAAGAAACAGGGTTAGTCAGGAAGAATCTACCTGCTATGAAACCATGCTGGTTGCCCTTCAGCATTATTTTTCCTATTGGGCTCCCACAAATGTGATCTTTAATAATTTTTTCCAAGGTTTTCCCAAGGATAGAGGTGATGCTAACCAGCTTATAGTTACTTGGATCATCCTTTCTCCCATTCTTGAAAATAGGGACCACCTTGGCCCTTTTCCAGTCCTCTGAGACCCATCCTGAGTGCCATGAATGCTCAAACAACCTCACCAGTAGTTCTGCAGTGACACTGGCCAATTTCTTCAGCACACTTAGATGAAGATTGTCTGGGCCTGCTGACTTAAACATGTCCAGCCCTTTCAAATGCCCCTTCACTAGGTTAGCACTAACTGTTGGTGGGTTGGAGTCCCTCTTGTGCCTTTCTGTAGCATCTTTGGGAGATATGTCTTTATCCATGTTTAAGAATACATGCAAAGAACTTATTTAGAAGTGCAGCTTTGCCTCTCTTAACTGTTACCAATTGTCCTAGTCTGTCCTGTAGAGGTCCTATGTTACCATGCATCTTCTTTTTGTTCCCTATGTATCTGAAGAAAGACTTTTTGTTGTCTTGAATTTTGTACCCAGCCTGAGTTCCGTTTCTGCTTTGGCCTTCCTTAACTGATTCCCTGCAAGTGTAAGCCAAGCAGGTATATTCCTCCTTGGTGGTTACCTGCTGCTTTCACAGTCTGTATGACTCTTGTCTTCCTCCCTAGGCTCTCTTGGATTTCCCTGTTCAGCCAAAAAGGTTTCTTGGCTCTTTTGCCTCCTTTTGTGTGCACTGGGATGGTCCCCTTTTGTGCCTGAAGGATCATTCCCCTGAAGAATGCCCACCCTTCCTGAACTCCCATCTCACCAGTGTTCTTGCCCTTCAATGCCTCACTTACTAATCCCCTGAGCTCATCAAAGTTAGCCTTTCTGAAGTCTAGCGCTTCTGCCCTACTAGTTATCTTTCCTACCTTTTCACTGGATAGTGAATTCTAACAATTGGTGGTCTCTATTAGGGCTGTGCAAAGGTTCGGTTCCTGATTCGATTCGGCAGAGATTTGGCCCAATTTTGGTGGCCAAATCTCCAAATCTGAATTGAATTGGAGGGGCCCTTTAATCTCTCTGAATCAAATTAGAACCGTCTGAATTGATTTGGAGATTCAGACATAAGGACAGCTTTACATGTTTTTTCTACATACCTCTAGGTAGCAGGTGGCTCATGAGTGCTGCAATGCTGGGGCACATGGAGTGTCCCACAGAAGCACGGGGGGCTCCCCAGCGTGCTCAACAGCAGACCTAGAAGTGGACCAGAAGCACTTCCAGTCCACTTTTGGGTCTGCCGGGGAGCATATGGGGGGGCCCTGCACCCTCCTGGCTCGGAGACTGGTGCCTCCTGGGTCTGGGGGGGCACTCAGGGTCCCCCTGCAGCCAATCGCTGAGTTAGGGGGGCCCTCAGCACGTTCCCTGGCCGAAGTACTTCCGGTCCACTTCTGGGTTCACTGCTGAGCACATGGAGGGCCGCCCCGCACTCCCGTGGCATGCTCCATGCGCTCCAGCATCGTGGCGATTGAGAGTTGCGCCTGCTACCTCAAGATATGTAGAAAAAGCTTTTAAAACTGTCTATGTCCAAATCACTGATTTTTCTGAAACAGCATTGAATCTTCAAATTCAGATCTGGCTGAATCGAATCGGGGACAGAGATCCAAATCAACAAATCGAATCACTCTTCCTGATTTGGGCCGAATCCGAATTGAATGGGGCCCGCTTCACACACCCCTAGTCACTATCCTCTAGGTTACCCTCTATCTTCAGATCACCCTCCAGGTCATCCCCTGTAGCAAGCACTAAGTCCAGTAAGGCATTTCCCCTAGTGGGATCATATACCTCCTGCGTTAGATGAAGGTCCTGTATGCTGGTTAAGAGCCTATGTGAATGGGCAGATCTAGCTGATTGCTGCTCTCAGCAAATGTCAGGGTAGTTAGGTCACCCATGACAACCATGTCCCTTGAGTGTACTGCCTGTGAGAGCTGCCTCAAGAATTCCAAGTCTAACTCATCCTCCTGGTGTGATGGTTTATAATAGACCCACACTACCAAGTCTCTTTCCCTTCGACCCCCTAGTATTCTGACCCACAGTACCTCAATTTGCCCCTCATCTGATCCCATCTTGATTATTGAAGACATGTATTGTTCCTTAACATAGAGAGCAATGCCCAGCCCCTTTTTCCTTACTCTGTCTTGTCTGTACAGCCTATAGCTCTCAATGCCTACTGCCCAATCGTGGTAGGGTCCTACCAGGTTTCTGTTAACCCAACCAGGTCAAAATCTTTGTTTGCAAGCAGTAGTATGATGAGTTCCTCCTGCTTGTTCCCCATGCTCCTAGGATTAGTATAGAGACACCTAAGATCCCCGACAGGTTCCTTTGGTACCCCCCTGTCCTCATGCCTAATGGGCCCCTTGGTACTTACGTGGACTGTTCCAGCATGTGGTTTGTGCTTCATTGATCCTAGGTTTACCCTGTCTTCAGCATCCCTGTCCCCTGACAAACCTAGTTTAAAGCCCTGTATAGGAGATCAGCCAACCTGCAAGAGAACCTTTTGAAGAGAGATGTAGACCATCACGCCCCAGCGTTCCCCTTTCATGGAGGTGAGGATCGTGGTCGAAGAAGCCAAAACCTGCACTATGGCACCAGCTCTGGTGCTGTAAGTTGGCCTCTCCAATGCAGCTGCTGTGATGCTGGCCATGACTGCTGACCAGGAGGATAGACGAGAAGACCACCTGCACCTCTGAACTCCTAAGCCTGGCCCCCAGAGCCATGTAGTCACTCATTACCCAGCCTGTACTACTCCGGGCCGCATCATTTGTACCCACATGGATGAGGAACATGGCATAGTAGTCGGAGGGCCAGATGAGGTCAGGAATCCTTGTGGTGACTTCCTAAATCCGTGCTCTGGGCAAGCAGCACACCCCCCATACCATGGGATCCGGGCGACAGATGACTCCCTCTATTTCTCCCAGGAAGGAGTTGCCCACTATGATGACCTAGCGTCTCTTCCTCCGGCTGTCCAAATGACCCTCAGTCTGCATGGTGGTTGATGTGGGTGTGGCTTCCTCTGCTGCACTCTCCCCCAGTGATGCCAGGGCCTCATCTCTGTTTTCCAGCTACACTGAGGAAGTCGTTTCAGCAATACAATGTATGGCTCTGGAGGTAACCATCTTCGATATATCTGCATCAGGTCCCTCCCTTGTCCTTGCACTAGGTGTGCAGTCCTACAGAGAATAAAAGTACCTGTCAATCTTGTTCTCAGCAGTCCTGATGCCCCGCAGCCTGCTTAACCCCTGCCTGGAGTTCCCTCACCTGCCCCTCCAGGGCCTCAAGCACATGTGGGACAGGTGAGGGGATCCCTGGCCCCTCCAGGCCCCAGAGGCCCTGCCAGGTAATCCCTGCAGATAGGGGGCCAGGGTGCCGCCAACCCCTCACAAGGGCTTTGTCTGGATGGAGGCCTCAGAGGAGCCCTGGGTAGGAGGCAGCGCCAGGACAGGCTCCTTGGCTGCATGCCATGTCTCTACTATGATTTAAGACTCCTTCTCTTCAGCTCACCTGAAGTCTCTGTCCGAGGCTGCCGACACCTAGAGTTCAGGCCCCTCCTGAGCAAACTCCTGCGTAAGCTCCAGCACACCCCAGAAGAATGCACCTGTTTGTGTGGACTGTTTGCATGGCTTGGGAGTGCAGCTCTTTCCTGGCACCACTATATAGGGACAAGAGGGTGGGAAAACCCTTCCAGGTCCCCTACACCTAGCCCTTCACTCGCCCCACTTACCTCTCTGGTGATTCCTTGCCCTGTGGAGACTGGTTGCTCCGGTGTGGTATGGTCAGGGGGAGCAGAGGGCACATGTGTGCTTCCATACACGTGTGCCTGCTTTGACATCCAGGCCCAACTGGTGTGGGTTTGAATATCCCGCTCCTACCGAGGCCACTCAGCTGTTCTGTGTAGGCGTGGCTTGCCCTGCGCAGCAGAATTTGTCTGCAGCCCTTCCCCCCAAGGAAATGCTGCTCCAATTACTAAAAGAGTGGATTTTTTCTTGGTGCCTTTCACTCTGACTCTTCTTTACACTGATCTCCCATGTGGACCCTAAGTCTATTGGGATGCTACTTATTATAATTTATAAGGAATGAATGGAAATCAGATTTTTGGTGAATACAAGCTGATCTTTCTCAGTAACTTGGTCGGTTTACTCACAAGGAATGTTTTAGCTTTGTTCGTTCATAGATTACAACTGTAATTAATGCAAGAAGCAATAATTTTTTGTGGGTGATTTATCTTTTATTGGACCAGTTGCATGGTTGAGATAGACTTAGGCCATCTGTAACTAATGGCATAGTTCAGTGGCTCCAGCTGGTTGTTTTTTTTTTTTTAATTCTTTTATATATGTGGTTATCAAATTGAACTTGCAAATGTTCCCTTATTTTCTTCTGTGCATTCTGTCTCATGCTGTCTTTCCTACTTAAGCATCTCAATTTTTTTTTTTTTTAAAGAAACTCAAAATATCCACTCTGCTTTCTTGAATTAGTGAAAGTTCTGCCAATCTCCTTCCTTGAGAGCGAGTTCCCCTTGGAATCCAAAATGAATGCATCTGTGATGTACATTGAAAAGTTAATTGATGTTTCTTGATTCTAGGAGTTTTTGCCTTTTTATTTTATCCTAAATAAGCATTTAAATAAATGTCCTTGTGTTACAGTAAAGAGCCTTCCCTCAACTTTTCAGGAAACTGAGAGGTGGGGGGCTGGAATCTCTCTCCTTTCCCAAGCACACATCTATGATGTAGAGCCAGGGAATTTAATTTCTTTGGGTCTGTCTTCAACTAGTTTCCAGGTCTTACAAAAACTTCTATCTATCCCCTATTCAAGTTTAATTATTTGTAACTTGTTTTACCTTCACCCTGCTTAATCCTTGAGGACTTGTAGATTTCAATTAAGGATAAAGTTTCTGACTTAAACTATTTAACCTCTATCTAGAGATTTTTCCACATTTCCCCATGACATTTAATGCTGCAAGAAGTTTTGCTTGGGTCCAGAGATGTGGGTTTTCTGTAAAATTTTGAATTGGAAAATTTTCCAATGCCCTAAATAGAGCATGATCTGATTTAGCATGTTTATTTGACTTATATTTAGTAAACAAAACAAAAAAGTACACCCATGTTAATTTTATGTCCCAATAGCCACAAGTATTTGTGGGGGTGGGGAGTGGGGCGAGGTGAGACACCAAACTGTGGGCATTTACTACAGGCCACTGAACCAAGGGGAGGAGCTTGATCTGGATTTCTCTCAAGAACTGACAGAGGTCATGCATGCAAGGGACTTGGTTGTCATGGGCGATTTCAATTGCCCGGACATAGATTTCATAGACATTTGGGCTGGAAGGGACCCTGGAGGATCACTGAGTCCAGCCCCCTGCCCCAGGGGCAGGAAGTTGGCAGGGATCATAGGATCCCAGCAAGATAAGCATCCAAATGTGTCTTGAAGGCGTTCAAAGTGGGTGCTTGAACTGCCTCCAGCGGCAGTCTCTTACAAACCTTGGGGACTTGGACAGTGAAGTTCTTCCTTATGTCCAGCCTGAAACGGTCATGGAGGAGTTTGTGACCATTTGACCTTGCCATCCCTTGGGGTGCTCTAGTGAACAGACATTCCCCCAGATCCTGGTGAGCACCCCTTATAAACTTAGAGGTGGCCACCAGATCACCCCTGAGCCTGCGCTTTTCCAGGCTGAATAGCCCCATTGCTCTCAGCCTGTCATCATAAGGTCTGTTTTCCTAACCTCTGATCATGCACATGGCTCTCCTCTGCACCCTCTCAAGCTGAATTGTGGAGCACAAAACTGGACGCAGTACTCCAGCTGTGGCCTCACCAAGGCCGAATACAGCAGGAGAATGACGTCCCGGGATCTGCTTGAGAAGCATCTATGGATGCAAGCCAGTGTTTTGCTCATTTTACTATCCGCAGCATCACACTGAAGGCTCATGTTCATCTTGTGGTCAATCATGACCCCCAAGTCCCTTTCATCTGTAGTGCTAACCAGTGTAGCACTACTGAGCCTATAAGCCTGGTGCAGGTTTTTCCTCCCAAGGTGGAGAACCTTGCATTTTTCGGTGTTGAACACCATCAGGTTCTCATCCACCCATTTCATGAGTCTGTCCAGATCCACCGGGATCACGCTCCTATCCTCAGGTGTAGATGCTTTACCCCAGAGCTTGGTGTCATTGGTGAACTTGGCCAGTCCACTTCTGATACCAATGTCCACATCATTGATGAAGATGTTAAACAGTATAGGCCCTAGGACAGAGCCTTGAGGGACCCCACTGGTCACAGCACAACAAGACGATTGGCTCCTGTAGACCACCACCCTCTGGGTCCTACCGCAGAGCCAGCTCCCCAGCCAGCGGATCATGGTGACGTCAAGGCCAAGCAAGACCTACCTGCAACAAACCCATTCTGGATATCCCTGGGTATGCCTTCAGCTAGTCAGTTAAGGATGGCCTCCTTGATAATCTTTTCCCAGACCTTCCTCAGGATAGAGTTCATGCTGATGGGCCTGTAGTTTGCCGGATCTACGTTCCTCCCTTTCTTGAAGATAGGCACCACGTTGGCCTTCTTCCAATTACTGGGCACTTCACCAGCGCTCCAAGAGCTCTCAAAGATCTGCGCCAGGGGCTGAGCTATGATGCTCTCCAGCTCCCTGAGTACCCTTGGGTGTAACCCATCAGGGCCGGCTGACTTGAAGGTATCCAACCTGTCAAGGTGTTCCTTCACGAGGTCAGCTTCGATTGGGTGGAACACTTGGCTATGTCAGATCGGTTATGTAGCTTCCTAGCTGTAATTGAGGAGCTCTTTCTGGCCCAGGAAGTGCAAGGGCCAGCCAGAGGTACCGCTGTCCTATACTTGTTCTTGGCCAAAGGAGATGATCTGGTGTGTGGCTTGAACATTGAGGGTAGCCTGGGCGACAGCGACCATGAGCTCATCAGGTTCACTGTCCACAGCAAGGTTGACAAATCAGCTAGCAGGATTGAAGTCCTGGACTTCAAAAATGCTGACTTCAGCAGGCTCAGGGCATTAGTAGGGGAGGCGATGTGCGACCAGGGATTGAAGGTGAATCAGGTACACAAAGAGTGGTCGTTCCTGAAGGACATGATCCTCGAAGCACAAAAGAAAACTGTTCCCATGAAGAGGAAAGGTAGAAGAAGGGCTGACAAGCCATCCTAGCTCAATAGGGACATTGCAATCCTCTTGAAAAAGAAAAAAGAGGCATACACATAGTGGAAGCTAGGGACA
>NW_017729000.1:43840949-43841303 GCF_001723915.1 Gavialis gangeticus | reverse complement strand
GAGGCGATGTGCGACCAGGGATTGAAGGTGAATCAGGTACACAAAGAGTGGTCGTTCCTGAAGGACATGATCCTCGAAGCACAAAAGAAAACTGTTCCCATGAAGAGGAAAGGTAGAAGAAGGGCTGACAAGCCATCCTAGCTCAATAGGGACATTGCAATCCTCTTGAAAAAGAAAAAAGAGGCATACACATAGTGGAAGCTAGGGACAGTTCTCAAGGAGATCTATACAGCAGGGGTCTGCACTTGTAGGAAAATGATTAGGAAAGCTAAGGTGGCTACTGAGTTTAAGTTACCCAAGGGAGTCAAGGACACTAAGAAGTTTCATAGTTTCATAGTTTCTAGGGTCGGAAGG
>NW_017729000.1:43832791-43840938 GCF_001723915.1 Gavialis gangeticus | reverse complement strand
ACCTTTCCTTCCTGTCCTGTCCCTCCTGTACAGTCTATAGCCCTTGACGTTGACTGCCCAGTCATGCGTTGGGTCCCACCACGTTTTAGTGATCCCCGCTATGCCCGGGTTGGTGTCAGCTAGGGTAAGTTCCTCCTGCTTGTTTCCCATACTACGAGCGTTTGTGTAGAGGCATTTGAGGCTTCCTGTGGATGTGTGCACTGGCCCCCTACTTTCAGCATTACCCTGGCCCCTGTCGCTTACCTGTGTATATGTTCTGCTCATCGGTCTAGGCTGGACTGTACTTGTGGGTGTTGCTTGGTCTGGCAATCTGTTTCCTCCACCCTCAACTTCCCCTTCCCCCAACGAGCCTAGTTTAAACCCTGCCAGAGGAGATCCGCCAACCTAGAAGAGAACACATGCTTACCTTTAGGGGAAAGGTGGAGCCCATCCCATCTGAGCATGTCTCTTGTTGTGATGTGCCGGTCATTGTCGAGGAAGCCAAAGCCTGCCTCGAGACACCATTCCTGAAGCCGCCAGTTGGTCTCTGCGATGCATGTTGCATGCCATCTTCCACGTCCGCTCACTAGTAGGATAGAAGAGAAAACCACCTGTGTGCCTATCTCCTTTAGCACGCACCCCAGAGTGTGGTAGTCTGCCATCAGGCAATCAAGGCTTCTGGCCGCATCATAAATACCCACATGGATTAGGACCATGGGGTAGTAATCGGTGGGCTGGATCATGGCTTGGATCATCCCCTTCATGTCCTGAATCTTTGCTCCAGGTAGGCAGTCGACCTTGCATATCAAGGGGTCCTGGCGACAGATGGGGCCCTCTGTACCTCTCAGGATGGAGTCGCCTATGATGATCACTCGACGCTTTTTCCTCCTGGACTGCTTAGCTCCTTCAGCCTGCTTGGATCGTGGAGAGCGTGGAGTTGCCTCCTCTCCGGTTTCCTCCAGAGTTGCCAGGGCCTCGTACCTGTTCTCCAGCTGGACTGGAGGAACTGGTACTGCTGTGTTACGAGCAGCCCTGGTTCTGGAGGTGACTGTCTGCCACTCTGCACTGGAGGGCACCTCCTGGGGTGCTTCTTCCTTGGGTGTGTAACCCTGCGGGGAAAGGATATAGCTGTCAATTTCTTCCTCTGCCTCCCTGATTCTCCTCAGCCTGCTAACCTCCTCCTGGAGCTCCCTCACCTGCACCTCCAGGGCCCTAAGGCAGGCACCTGCAGGACAGGTGTGGGGGTCCCCAATCCCTGCCCCTCCAGGCCTTGCTGGGCAACTCCTGCAGGCCAGGGGGTGGCGGGATGCCAACCCCCCCCCCCGTAGGCTCTGTCTGGGTGGAGGCCTCAGACAAGACCCGGGAAGTCTGGGCCCCTCGGGCAGGGTCCCTGGCAGCACTCCGTGTCGACACCATCGTAGGAGTTGCTGCTTGTTTCTGGTTGAGTGCGGTGCCTTTGCCCTGTGCTAGCAGGAGCCTCCCTCCTGGCCCTTCCTGCTTGCCTGCCGGTGCGGTCTTACAGAACGCGCCTGTTTGTATGCTCTGTTCGTGCGGCTCGGAAGCGTGGCTCCCTACTGGCTCAGTTAAGAGGGATCCAAGGGGCTTTCCCTCCGGATCCAGCTCAGCTGCATCGGTCCCTCTGCCCCACTTACCTTAGGAGGTTCAGCTGCTGCTGCCCCCACTGCTGGCTCCACTGCTGCTGCGTTCGCCTCTGCTCTGGGTCAGGTGAGGGGGCACACGTGTGTGTGGGGCACACGCGTGCCTGGATCCCTCCTCTCCCTGCTGCTTCTGGCTCCCGAGTGCCTTCTTTAGGTATGTAGGGAGCAGAAGGAAAACAGATGAAAGCATGGGGCCCCTGCTTAACACCTTGGGACAGCTGGTAACAGACACTCAGGAAAAAACTGAACTCCTGAATACTCACTTTGCTTTGGTATTTCACTGGACCAAGGGGAAAGACAAGCAAGATACAGTTCATAGGGGGCATGGTGAGACTGATTGCCTTCCCACTATGGATGCTGAACTAGTGCAAAACCAACTAGAAAAGCTAGACATTTGTAAGTAAGCAGGACCAGATGGATTTCACCTGAGAGTGCTGATGGAGCTGGCTGAGGCCATTGTGGATCTCCTGGCAAAACTCTTTCAGAAATTGTGGCACATAGGGTTGATCTGTGAGGATTGGAAGAGGGCCAACATTGTGCTCATCTTCAAGAAGGGGAAGAGGGAGGACCAGGGCAACTATAGGTCAGTCAGTCTAACCTCCATCCCAGGGAAAATCCTGGAAAAACTCATTAAAGAATCTATGTGTGATACGCTTGTTGAGGGTAAGATTCTGAACGAGAGCCAGCATGGCTTTGTCGCGGGTAAGTCTTGTCTTGCCAATCTCATCTTCTACAAACAGGTCTCTTGTCACCTGGACACAGGAGAGAAGGTCAACATTATATACCTAGACTTCCAAATGGCTTTTGTTATAGTATCCCACAATATCCTGGTAGAAAAAATGGAAGATTGTGGGCTTAACTGTTCAACAGTTCAGTGGATGGAAAATTGGCTACACTGTAGGACCCAGAGAGTTCTCATGATCAGATCTGTTGTCCTGGCATGAAATGGCCAGTGGTGTCCCTTGGGGATCTATGCTTAGACTGGTGCTTTTCAACATTTTTACCAGTAATTTGGATGTGAGGGTGAAAAGTTCGCTGGCCAGGTTTGCAGATGACACCAAGTTATGGGGGAGCATGGTCATGGCAGAAGATAGGTTGCAGATACAGGTGTACCTGGACAGGCTGGAAACATTGGAACCAGATGAAGTTCAACACTCAGTGTAAGGTGCTCCATCTGGGGGCAAACAATCCCCAACATACCTACAGGCTCAGCGGTGACAATTTGACTTGTACCACGGCTGAAAGGGACCTAGGGGTAGTGTTTGACCATTGCATGAACATGAGTCGGCAGTGCGATGCTGTGGCCAGGATGGCAAACAGCATGCTGGCACGCATTAACCGTTGCATCTCATGCAAAACTAAGAAAGTGATACTCCCACTGTACTCAGCACTGATGAAACTGTAGCTGGAGTAGTGTGTCCAGTTCTGGGCACTTCACTTCAACAAGCACATGGGAAAACTTGAGGGTCCAGAGAAGAGCCACCTGTATGATCAGGGACTTGCAAGACAAGCCCTATGAGGAGAGGCTGAGGGACTTGGGCCTCTTCAGCCCACAGAAGAGAAGGCTAAGAGGGGACTTGGTAGTGGCTTACTGCTACATCAGGGGGGTACATCAAGAACTCGGTGAACAGGTGTTCACCAGGGCACCCCTGGGGAAGACCAGGAGCAGTGGATACAAACTCCTGGAAGGCCGCTTCAGGCTCAGTTCCAGAAAAAACTCCTTGACAGTCAGTGTCCAGACTGTGGAATAAACTCAGTCCAGTGGTGGTGCAGTCACCTACCCTGGAAATCTTCAAAAGGAGACTGGATAGTCATCTTGCTGTGGTCACTTGACCCCAGTTGTCTTTTCCTGCCTAGTGCAGGGAGACTGGACCCAATGATCTACAAGGCCCTTCCTGCCCCTAACAATCTATAAAATATTTGATTAGGAAAATAATTAAATACAGCATACTTAATGTGGTTTAAATGTTCTATTCAAGCAAATTCAAAGTTTTATGTGGAAAGAAATTATTTTTATTGGAATACTTGTAAAAATGTAAAGACAATACACAGTGGCATGTACTTCCCTTACATTGTCTAAATTTAAGAAAAAAAATGAAGGCACTGAAAAATGTTGACACACCAATTTTAGCACACCCAAAGAACTATGCATGATATGCTGTGGTTGTCCACTCATCTATTTCAACAGAGTTTAACTCTCTTCCACTGAGGTCATTGTGATGCCTCCAGTTTCACTGTCACTCACTATCTGTAGAATCACTTGCACTACTACATTGTTCCATTTCAGAATCAGATTGAGGCAAATCTGATTTAGATCTACTTGAACCACATTCTCTTTCGCTAAAGAATGGTTTTACCAATGAGTCTATTGGCAAGGGCAACTTATTATCACACTGCTTCTTCTTCACTAATTGTGCTTCTGACTGATTTTCTAGAAGCAAGAGATTTGGAGAAATAGAAACAAGTTTAGCAGTGCATTCACTTGTTAGTCTATTCCTTTTCTTGTTTTGTCTTGATTGAGCTGGAAGCCTTTTAGTTCCGTTTCCAAGAAGGTGCTTTTGGTGGAATGCTTGAGATCCTTAGAGCAATCCTGGACAACAGTTGGGTATTACAGTATCCCTTCCACCATGTGAGAGGAGACATATTCTCTGCTGCCCCCCAAATTACGTCTTTGCTTCAAAGCTATTCTTTTACGCAGTACTCGGCAATGTCTGTCGCAGCTATTTTGTCGACGCTGGGGACTTTCTTAGCTACTGTCTTAATTGTATTGAGATCAGTAGATAATTCATCTTCTGACAAATGTTGTCCTCTGTGTTGAGGATCCATAAGGTTTGCTGCCATATAAACTGGATGAGAGCAAAATTTAGATCTCTTAATAAACATTTCTTTTACTACTTCTTTTTTGGGTAGAGGTGAAGAAGGCAAAAGCTCAATTAGATTTTCATTCAGTTGTCCTAATATCTCTGGAATATTTGAAAGGCTTGGTGTATCTCCTTCCAGTTTCTTGATAGCCATTGAAACTGGTAGTAGCAAATTGAATGTTCCTTGAACTCAAACCCAAAATGCATCATTATTGAGAATCTGCTTCTGAATGTTCATGGGAATAATCTGGGATACTGTCATCTATTGAAGCACACTGCAAATAGTTCTTTGTGCACAGAAAACCATGTAAATCAGGCTTGTCCAACATACAGCCCGTGGGCCGCCATGCAGCCCTCCAAGCTGTTTTCTGAGACCTGAGGTGCTATGATGGGAAACTAAAGTAAACACTACTTTCGTTTCGGGGGTGGGGGGCATGATGTGATACCACTTCCTGTGAGGTCTTTGAATATGTCTCGCGAGCCCACTGGGTGATAAAAAGTTCATGATCCAGCCCCACATTCAAAAAGATTGGACACCCCTGATGTAAACGCTTCGTAGCCAAGCTCCATCTAGTTTCTCCTGGCAATAAAAGTGCACTTTCCTTCCCCTGCTTCTCTTTCTGTAATTTCGTCAAAGTCAGATTAGCAAGATGATGATTAATGAATACCTTCACAATTGCTTTCCGGTTTGCCAATATTTTCTTCATTGTAATCACACTTACTATGTTCTTTGCCAGAAGATTCAACCCATGAGCAAGACAGCCAAATACTATTAAATGAGGATACTTTGCCTTTAATATTTGCCATGCAGCTTTCATGTTACTTGCATTATCAGTTATAAGGGCTTGTACCCTGGAGGGACTTGCACTTTCAATCTCTTCACTCAGTAATTTGGCTATGTATTCACCTGTATGATGAGAAGATTTTGTAGCAATTGATTTCAGGAATGTTGGTTCAGATGTTGCTAACATAATGTTCAAAAAAGGATTTCCTAGTATATCAGTCCATCCATCTGACATCAGAGTCAGTGATTCTGCTTGACCACTCCTTTGAATAACCATTGTTTGAACTCTGTCATACTCTCTATTTAAGAGAAAATGTGATGAGCGATAACGTGATGGTAACTTGTATGATGGGTGATTTAGTTTGTAATGTTCTTTCCAGTATTGATTTTCAGTTATGGAAAGAGGTGTACCACTTGCAAATATAGTTCAAGCTAATGTCTCATCTGCTTTTGCTTCATCTTCTTTTGACATTTTGTCCACAAAGCTTGATAAATAGCTTGACTGTCTTGAACAGCTACTCATATCTGCTGACAGTGATCTTAGCAGCAGGATCCTTGCTTTCTCTTCCCTGAGACCTAGCAGCTCAAAATTTTCATTTTCCATTTTTTGCAAATCTGCTATTTCACTTGAGCTACCAAGTTCCTGCAACAAAAGGGGGTAAAAAATTTTTATTTTAGCTTGTTCTAGTCTGGCTTTGTCAATCAGAAGGAGAAGCGGCAGGGAGCTTGCTTCCCTCTTCCCTGCCAGAAAGAACACTCTGCTGCTCAACTTGCTGCTCAGTTCCCGTGGGATTGCAGAGCCAAAAGGAAGTATGGTCTGGCCTCTGCCATCAGCCAAAGGACTAAGCTCACTCTGCTGGGTTGAAATAGTTAACTATTTATCTATTATGTCATTTTTAAAAATATATGGTTAAGCCTAAACCACTTTGGGTGCTTAGTGCAAGCAGACAAGTAGGATACAAATATTTTAAATGAATAAATAGTAGTCCAGAGTTGCATTAACAACTTTTAAAATTATAATGTTCTAAAACAGTATAGATGCTAGTCTATGCTGTGTGTTGTTTTAACATATTAATTTGTTTACTTACATAGAATTCCTGAAGTGGACCTTTCTCAGATGATGTTGTTCCATCACTGGGTTGTATTAGCTTTCTGTATATGGCTTGTACTTTTTCAGGACAGTTTCTACATGTTAAATGTTTCTTCATTCTTGTTGTGTTGTTAGCATACTCCTGCCCACAATATTTACATCTACCAACTTTCTTCCATCCTTCAGTGGCTTGAACTTTACTATAATGATACTACACACTAGGTTTTTTTTTTTTTTTCTTTCTGATTAGGCATCATTGTGACTACTTCAAACCCAAAGCACTAAAAAACTAACAGATCTTATGCAAACACTTCCAACTTCCCCAACTCAAGAAAAGAAATGAGGTGCTGCTTTATATGTTTGTTGAACTCAAAATGAAACAAATTAATCACAGTTTTAGTTTTGGTTTCACTTGCAGTTTGAGATAAAATAATAATTTTAGCTTTGGTTTTGATTTGACCTGCACAGCAAATTAGATGAATTCATAACTTGATTTTTGGTTTGGATTCTTATGTGAGTGTATTTACCCTCCTGTTTACAAATCAATAAAACATATAGGTACTCTCTCGCACTTCCTAGGGATAATCACCTGAAAAACATTAATTACAAATTTGAAGCTGCCAAGCTTGCCTAATATTGTATTGGCATCCTTTTATTGTTACTAATGTATTTCATGAAACAATGAATTTTTAGAAATAGAACACTTCCCACAGAAAAATAAAGCACTGGAAATGTTTCCACCCTACATCTATGCTTGGGTCACTTACTTACAACAAGATGCCATCTGCATGTAGGAACAATTTATGCAGCCTGTCATGTGATATTTCCTTTAAACTTCTAGAGCAGGGGCAGGCAAAATACGGCCCACGGGCCAGATCCAGCCCACCAGGCTATTCCATCTGGCCCACAGGGCCCCTAAAAAAAAATTAAACTAATATTTATCTGCCCCTGACTGTTTGTCAAAAATAACAGGGCCCAGTGGCAGTAGGACCCAGGGGAAGCCAGCATCAGAACTAAGCAGCTGCAGCAGCAAGGCCAACTCGGCCCACCCCTCCACCCAGAAGTCTCTGCCTAGCAGAGTCTTCTGACCTGGGAACCTGGGGCTGTTCCTGCTTCCCTGCACTGGAGGGAAACTTAGATAAGAAAGAGGGGGAGAGGGAGGCAGGGGAGTTCCTGTGGTCCTGGTAGTGCAGCTGGGCACCATGTGGTGCCCAGGCAGCTGATAGGTAGGCAAGAGCTGGGGAGCAGGGAAATGGCTGTGGAAGGAAGGGGCAGCGAGTAGGCTTGCGGAGTGCAGCAGCGGTTGGGTGGGCATGCAGGACCCATGCCCGTGTGCCACGGCCACACCCCACCCTGGGCCCCCACCAGTATGGGCCCTGCGCTCCTGCCCAGCTGTTGCTGCACTCCATGCTCCTGCTTGCTCCCCCCCTCACCACCTGCCACAGTCATTTCCCTGCTTTCCTGCCCACAGCTGCTGTCACTCCGGCAACACATGGTTCCCAGCTGCAGTGCTGGGCTGCAGAACTCAGCAGGAACCGGCCTGGTCCCTGCAATTCTCGGCTGGCTCTGTGCGGTACTGGGCTGGGCTGGTACCTGCTGTGTCTTGCGGTCTTGGCTGTGCAGCTGGGATGTGGTGCTAAAGCGGGGGGGAGAGGGGGGAGGGGAAGTGGGATTAGGAGGGGGAAGTGGCGGGGAGCGGGAGGACAGGCCCTAGTTTGGTACCTCAGGGCCAGGAGTGGCTGGAGCCCAGAGCCTGGTCTTGGAGGAGTGCTGGT
>NW_017729000.1:43829483-43832648 GCF_001723915.1 Gavialis gangeticus | reverse complement strand
AATGAATGTTGTAGTACGTTTGATTTTTAGGATATACTTTGGTATTTTTCTGGTTCTGAGATGGCAAACCCCCTTGCTGAAAGAAGTGCTTCTGGGGGCAAGGGGAGAGACTTCTGGTGGCAAAGATTAGGAGTTAGGGGGTGGGACTACCATTCCAAGATGGTGACCAGGGGATGGGGCACCTGTCAAGGAGCAGGGCTATCCTTGCGGCCCTTGATGGCTTGCCAAAACTCAGTAAGCAGCCCTCCACCTGAAATAATTGCCCACCCCTGTTCTGGAGATCTCCAAGGGTTGCCAAGACCTTGCAGGCAGCAATGGCAATAAGGGAAACTGACTGTTTCTATGCTTTTTTGAGGTAAATTAGAAGACCTTAAGTTGTTTGTCTGTACCTTCACTTCAGGATAGGAATAAATTGATGTATTCAGCTATCCAAATATTAACCCAAGACCAGATTTACTTTTAAGGGCTGTATCTAAATAAGACTGCATCTAGAAAAAATCTTGAGTGGCTTTTAGTTGTCTTGAAAGTCCTACATAATGTGCAATAAATTATATCTAAAATCTGCTGCTTCTTATTTGGAATATAATCCACCTGATTTGCATTAATTACTCTGTTAGCGGTGACATTAGTAAATACAGTTATCTCACTATTCTGCACTTGATAATCTGCAACAACAATTAGCCATGTCTCAACAATGATTTAATAGTGCAGAGTATATTGTAGTGCTGTGGTTTATACTATAAAGACTGCTGAATGCATGACCTGACTGTGGTCCTTTGAGGTCTGCAAATCCACACAGTGCTACTATTTCTTCCCTCTCCTTTACAGCAGGTAGAAACCTAGAGGAGCAAGCAAAAAAGACCCTGCTAAATGCCACTTGTAAAGGGCTGCAACAGATCCCCTGGCTCTGAAACTGGCCATCAGACCACCCTGGAGTTGACCTCAGAAACTGGAAGTCACAGTGAAGCCATGAGTGCAGCCAGATCCTTTCCTTAAAGATCATTCAGGATATGTGTTGTTTTTGCCTGAAGACTATTATATTTCCTTTTGCCAGATTCTTTCCTTTGGCCCCCTCAACTGCCCTTCTCCAAGCCCTGGCTCCAGTTCTGGTCTGAAGTAAATTGGACTCAGAAGAAAGTCTGAGATGGGCTGGGGACTGGGGCGCACCCAAAGCACAATGCACAAACAATCGGAATGTAAACTGCAAGCATACACACAAGGAAAGTACTAATCTATGTGGGTATGCGGGTGGCAGGAGGCAATGATAACTGGAACAAGAAAGCGCTCTGAAAGAGCTGATTTTTCCAGTACTCGGGAGTGGAAAAGCTAGGTTGTGGTGGCTGTCCTGCAGGAATGAGTGCCTCACTCCCTGAATCAGATTCTGTTGTAAATATGGAGTGAATCCAGAGAATTAAATGGAAACCCTCTAGATTTACAACTGCTGAGGTCTGAATGTAGCTGTCCATGTCGTAAATCCAAATAATGTATATTCAGAGGTTCACCAAGCAGACTTATGGCAGAAATGAACCTGCTGGTCTACTCTGCTGCATCTTGGTTTCAAGCAGCCGTCCACAAACATTGATTAGTGAGCCTCCGATGTTCCATGGAACTGCCTCTGACAGCACCATTGGTTCTGTCAATTTCAAAATGTGGACTTTCTCTTCTAAAAAGTGACTTATATATGTACCATCTTACTTAACTTTGCTCCTCAGATCTACTGACTAGGTATGGCTATATGTCTATCTTATTCTAGTCTTGTTAGTTCTGTAGAGCTACTACATCTCAGAGGGACAGAGTTAACTCTGGTGGTAATGATGAACAAGCAAGAATAGACTAAGTCAGTTGTATGTATGCAACCCTTATTCAGGGCACTACAGGCAAAGGGCAAAATTTGGCTTGCAGACCCTTTTATTTAAGAGTGAAGAAATACAGTAGGGAAGAAATACGCTTTGATTTTTCTTATCTCTTCGTGGGCTTGCAGAGTCGGCAGCTAGAAAAACATGTTATTAATTGTAAGCAGAGCACCTTGGATACAAAAATCATGAAGAGAGAACTGCAGAATCCATCAATGTCATTTTAGTGTCACTCTTCAGAGGGCTACCATAATTTTAAGCAGTGATAATTTCAGGTTTAGTTGAGTCTGGGACTCTCTTTACAGTCCAGGATTTATTTTGACCTAGTTAGCCTTATTAGAAGAGGAAAAAATAATGTGAGCATTTCTGCATTCCTTTGTTACTTTTTTATTTCAGGTGTTTCTTCAGTCTAACTGCAACTGTCATAACATTTGCTGACAACAGCAAAATCAGAAGGTGTAGTGCACACAGGAACAGAAGCATAAAATAGGGGGTTTGGGGGAGTTCAGAGCAGTGAGTTGCAGCCAGCAAAGGGGGAGATCTGGTTTTCCTAACTGTAATGCTGTTCCAGAAAAGGGGTGAAACTTTTTTTTTTTTTTTTTTAAAGATCTAAATAGGAGTAATGTGTCTGTCATTGGAACAAATTGGAATTTCTCCTCCTTTTGTTTAACATCACCCTAATACTTTGGTGCATAATCAAGGACATTGGTTTTAATAATAGAGAGGCATTTAGGAGAGGCTTTTAATTTTATTAATGAGAAACAGTTCTTAAAAATCGGAGAAGCTCTGGCTCAGAGGAGTTCAAATCGAACCTGTTTTCACTTGGCCATTTGTATTGCTAGATACTTGCTGGTTTGTAGGCTTCTACTGCAGTGTAGACTCTGAAAGCATCTTGGGGATTTCTCAAGTGAGCCTCAGTCTGTAAATTAAATTGTGCCTGTTTTTCCCTTGTTCTATCAAGCACAAATCACTACAGCAGTATGTTTATGTTCTTGTATCCCCATGCTTACTGTTTGGTCCTCCAGAATGGAAGAAGTGTAGTTCAAGCCTATCCTTGCAATGATTTATTATTTTCCTTGCTTTAAGTGCATCACTTGCAAAAAGCAGATGTTTGCTAGCTTTTTTGAGCTATGGAAGTACTTTCTTTGCATTTGATTGATAGACGTCCCTGTTTCATTAATAGTTGGGCTTTGCACAAAGCTGTTATTACCAGGAGAATTTTTGGTGCTAGCAAGTTTTCAATAAGGGAAACTGATAAAAGAATGCCAGAATGAAGGCTCATTTCCAGGGTCCTGCAGATGGACTGGCTAAA
>NW_017729000.1:43803901-43824483 GCF_001723915.1 Gavialis gangeticus | reverse complement strand
TGTGGGTTTCAGGTTTTTTTTGTCTTGTATTGAAAATGTGTTATTAATGTCTTTTTAAGAAAAAAGCCTTCAATTCAAGCATGTTGCTTCTCTTTCTCTGCTTCCCTTTAAAGTATATTCTGCTAGGCACTCTTAAAATCAATGTTTCAAATGTTCTTTATATTATAGTGTATAGTTGTGGCTTTCTCCTTCTTGCTATTGATTTCTAATTGTATTGCACGGCATTTGGGGCGCACACACATTGTGACAAATGATTCTTTCTGTAGTCTTCAAGTCCTTTGCTTCTGTACCTTCTCACTTGTAGGATATACTTTATGATGCTGATGATCTCTGGGAACTGTCTGGAAAGCATTGCTCATCGGGGTCCTGTGAGTGCAGTTTTAGGTCACTGAATATCCTAAGTTCCATAACGGTTTTATTGCTCCAGCTTCCTTAGATTCGTTCTCAGCCACGACTGTGGGTAGGAAGGATCCTTTCAGGAGCAATTTGGTGGTATATCAAACTTGCCTTGCTTCCACTGCTGAATTAGTGATTATTCTTCTCTATTCAGCACTGGTGAGGTCACATCTGGAGTACTGTGTTCAGTTTTGGGCCTCACCTTACAGAAAGGATGTGGACAAATTGGAGAGAGTCCAGCAGAAGGCAGAAAAAATGGTGAGGGGGCTGGGGCACATGACTTATGAGGACAGGTTGAGGGAACTAGGCTTATTTGGTCTAGAGAAGAGAAGACTGAGAAGGGGTTTAATAGCAGCCTTCAACTACCTGAAAGGAGGTTCAAAAAAGGATGGAGCCAGACTGTTCTTAGTGGTGGCAGATGACAACAAGGAGCAATGGTCTGAAGTTGCAGCAAGGTAAATTTAAGTTAGATGTTAGGAATAATTTTTTTCACTAGAAGAGTAGTGAAGCACTGGAACAGGTTACCCAGAGAGGTTGTGGAATCTCCATCCTCAGAGGTTTTCAAAACCCGGCTAGACAAAGCTTTGGCTGGGATAATCTAGTTGGGGATGGTCCTGCTTTGAGTAGGGGATTGGACTAGATGACCTCCTGAGGTCCCTTCCAACCCTAGTTTTCTAAGATTCTATGATTTTATAGTTTAGTAACAAGTTAGCATGGTTAGTGTCAGGTATTTTATACCTTTACTTATCTGCATTTTGTTAATTGGATCCAGAGTCATACTTATTAGATGAGGTCTGCTCCCCAGGATTGTCAGATTGGCTGGATCTTGGGAGGTGTCCAGTTGCACCTCTGGTGTTTTTTCCAACTGGATCTCTAGCTGTTAGGCCCATCAGAAACAGCTTGGTTATGTAGAGAGATTTCCTTCAGGTTTGGATTTCTGCTTGCCAGTGGATTTTCTGAAAGAATGTTGCTTTTGTTAGGACTGTGGTTCTACTACCTATTCTACACAGGGGTTCTGTGATGGTTTCTTGAGGAGCTCCTCATAGTGTGCATGTGTATCTGTAAGGTACTTGATGCTCAGTGAACTTGCTTAAAGCTGGACTTAAAAATAGACCTGTTTTTGGTGTCAGTATTTAAGTAGAGCAGGACCATCTGATCAGGATAATCCCAGAACAGTGGAAAGTACACAGGTAGTCCCTCAGGATAATTCAGGAGTGAAGAAGCACACTGCAGGATGGCAGCGACAGGAATATTTGAACCAGTGCTGTTAATTTGAAATGGGATTGCATCCATAGGAGCTGCATAGCTGTAGTGTCTGAACATGGGCAGATCCAGGATTGTGGCAAGAGAGGATATGGCCACACCCCCTTTGGCTATGTGGCATATGAGCAGTGAGCTCAACTCACTGCTAAATCATCCCAAAGGTGGTGTAGGTGCATCCCCCTACTGTGATCCTGGATGCCAGTGAGCACTCTTGAGCTCACCAGCATGTTAGCGTAGCTCTGCATGTCTTGAGAATCCTGAGCTCACCGATGGTCAGTGCAGATTCTGGCCAGAGCCCTGCTTTGGCATGTTCCTCCTCCCCTCCCATCCATCCTGCCCCCTGAATTCAGCAGCGGGGGAAAAGAGGGGATGAGTGATTGAGTCACTGAGCCCGTGTTTTCATGTAGCTGTGGAGGAGCTTGGGGGGTGAGTGCCACTGCTGCTTGTCCCCTCTTTTTTTTCCTCTGCTGACTTTGGAGGGAGCATGAGGAAGGGAAAAGCAAACAAACAGTGCCCACCCTCTGAGCTCTAGAGCTCATAAAAGCAGACTGCGGCTAAAGGCCACAACAATCAGCTGGTGAGCTGAGAGCTAATGGCACTTGGAGAGCTCTGGTAGAAGCTGCACCGACCTACTAGTGAGCTCAGAGAGCTTGCCGTGAGTGCACCACATAACTGAAGGGGGATTTCACTGCACCATGGTGACCTCCTGGATTTGCCTCTGGTTCCAAAGTACTGATTCTGCATAAATTAATTTTATAGCAGGATAAGATTCAATAGAAGCAGCACAGGGGGAGAGGGGGAAAAGAACCAAATACAGGTGGATGCAAGTGGTGATTGGTGCTGGGATGTAGGGCTGAGCAGTGTGCTCCTCAACAGACACAAAAGTGGAGTGGAAGTATTTCCTGTCCACTTTTGGGTTCACCACCGAGCACACGGCACCCCCTCACCCCTGGTGCTCCTGTGGGATGTTCCATCCACCCCAGCATTGTAGCATTCATGAGCTGTGCCTGGTACCTTTTAGGTATGTAGAAAAGACATTTAAAGCTGTGTCTGTGTCTGAATCACTGATTCTCTGAATCAGCATCAAATCTTCAGATTCGAATTTGGCCAAATTGAATCAGGGACAGTGATCCAAATCAACGAATTGAATCACTGTCCCCGATTTGGCCCGACTCAAATAGGGCCTGTTTCACGCACCCCTACTGGGAATCATCTGAAAAAGAAAGCTTTCCTTTGTAAATGAGGCCAATGTGGTAAAACCTTCAAAGAATCTTTTAGAAAGGTAGTGTACCATATTTGCTGTCTGCACCCAGGAGTGCCACCTCCAGATCATGTGGCCTGTGCAGCCCATCCGCCACAGAGTACGGACCCTTGACTTAGAAAAGCAGACTTTGACTCACTTGGGAAATTCATGGGCAAGATCTCCTGGGAGACCAGTCTGAGGGGGAGAGGAGTCCAGGAGAGTTGGTTGCACTTCAAAAAAAACAAAAAACAAAAAAACTTACTGAGGACACGGGAACAAACCATCCCAAGGTACAGCAAGACTAGTAAGTATAGCAGAAGACCAGCTTTGCTTAGCAGGGAACTCTTCAGTAAGCTAAAACACAAAAAGAAAGCTTGTAAAAAGTTGAAACTTGGACAAACAACTGAGGAGAAGAATAAGAATATTGCTTGGGCATGCAGGAATGAAATCAGGAAGACCAAAGCACAAGTGGAGTTGCAACTCCCAACAGATGTGAAGGGTAATGAGAAGGATTTCTGAAAAGGGTAAAGTGCCCCACCGCCTTTTTTCATCACGGGAATGCTGATGCATGTGATGCTCAGGTGCTTTTAATTAGCGTGGCTTGCTAATTAAAGTGCATCCCTCCACCCCCTTGGAGCATGTGTAAAAATGCCCATGGTGCCCATCTTTAAGAAAGGGAAAAAGGAGGATCTAGGGAACTACACACCAGTCAGCCTCACCACAGTCCCTGGAGAAATCATGGAGCAGGTCTTCAAGGAACCCATTTCTAAACACTTGGAGGAGAAAGTGATTAGGAACAATCAGTATGGATTCACCAAGGGCAAGTCATGCCTGACCAGCCTGGCTGCCTTCTATGATGAGATGACTGGCTCTGTGAATGTGGGAATAGCAGTGGATGTGAAGTACCTTGACCTTAGTAAGGCTTTTGTTAATGTCTTCCATAACATGCTCATAAGTAAACTAAAGAATATCCTGCTTGTTAGTCTGGACTGGATGAATGGACTGTGAGGTGGAGAGAAAACTGGCTGGAATATTGGGCTCAGATGGTAGTAGTCAGTGGTTCAATATCTAGTTGGCAGCCAGTTTCAAGTGGAGAGCTCCAGCGGCCAGTCCTGGGGCTGGTTTTGTTCAGTATCTTCATTAACAATCAGGAAGATAGGATGGAGTGCACCCTCAGGAAGTTTGCAGATGACACCAAGCTGGAGGGAGTAGTAGATATGCTGGTGGGCAGGGCTAGGATTCTGAGACCTAGGCAAACTGGAAGATTGAACCAAAAGAAATCTCATGAGGTTCAATAAGAACAAGTGCAAAGTCCTGCCCTTAGGATGAAACCACCCTGTGCACTGGTACAGGCTGGGGACTAACTGGCTAAGCAGCAGCTCTGCAGAAAAGTACCTGGGAGTTACAGCAGACAGTAAGCTGAATGTGAGCCAACAGTGTGGCCTAGATGTAAAGATGGCTAACAGCCAACTGGGCTGCATTAGTAGGAGTGTTGCCAACAAATCAAGGGAAGGGATTCTTCCCCTCTATTCTGCACTGGTGAGACGCATCTAGAGTATTGTGTCTAGTTGTGGGCCCCCAGCTACAGGAAGGATGTGTACAAATTGGAGGGACAAATTGCTGGGGCACTTGACTTCTGAGGAGAAGCTGAGGGAGCTGGGGTTATTTACTCTAGAGACGAGAAGACCTCAGAGGGGATTTAATAGCAGCCTTCAACTACCTGAAGTGTGGTTCCAAAGAGGAAGGAGTTAGGCTGTTCTTGGTGACAAATGACAGAACAAGGAGCAATGTTCTTAAGTTGCAGCAAGGGAAGTTTAGGTTAGATATCAGGAAAAACTTCATCACTAGGAGGGTGGTAAAACACTGGAACAGGTTACCCAGAGAGATTGTGGACTCTATCCTTGGAGTTTTTAAAGATCCAGCTAGACAAAGCCTTGGGTGGGATGATGTAGTTGAGGATGGTCCTGTTTTTAGCACGAGTTGGATTAGATGTCCTCCTGAGGTCCCTTTCAACTCTGATTTTTCTAGGATTCTGTAAAAACCAAAACCTTCTGCCTTGTTCTGGATGCTACGAGGGGAGCCCTTTGGCTTTGACTCCAGTGCAGCATGCTGGGCTTAGTAGCAAGCACACAGCTTGCCTCCTGCTTGCAAACTGTTCTCTTGCCCTTTGCTGTCCCCTGGGAATTTTAATTTCCCAAGTGGAACATTATCCAAATGCCCTGCAGCTGGGTTCTGTTTAGCCTGTTAAAGCCTCTTAAAGGGACAAAGCCAAACCCTGTTACAACTTTGTAATGGGGTGCTTCAATGAGGCTAATATCCTGCTTGTTAGATGGGTAATTAGCTGACTAAATTGCTACTGTACTGCAGCTATACTGCTCCCAGTGCCTGAGCTTAGCTTGTTCAGAGCTAGCTTAGGTATCTCTGCATGGCACTGTGTTGCACATTTATAGGCATAGCTTTATTTAATAATTCTGTTTAATGATCCAGAGACTCATATAATTCAGCTTACTTTTCCTAGAGCTTGACCCTAAGTATATGCACGGAGCAGAACTACTGAATAATAAGGTTCCTTTTCCATAGTTACTTTTTAGAGTTGAACCACGAACTAAGGTGAAAACAGTTTCCCTAAATTTATTAGTCCAAGTGTACTTGTCATTAATAAAATGACATAAATTACAGTATCATTAATCAAGCTATGTTCTTCAGCATAACATTTGTTGCCTTGCAGTGGGGTCATCGATATTTTACTTAAAACGTTCAGTCTGTTGAGGGACAGCTAGTACCAATAGACCAAATCCTCAGCTGGTGTAAACTGGTGTAGCTGTACTGATGGATCTAGCCTTAAAGCTTTCCCAGTGTTGCATTATCTTACATGATACTTTCATATTAGTGCAGTGCTTTTCATTGTGAAGGATCCCAAGACACTTGATAGCACTCCATATGACTGTAGGGAGCTCAGGCAGATTACATGTTTACACTGGTGTAAATAAGGAGTACGTGCACAGAATTGAGCTCTAAACCAGGGTAACTTTTTAAATCCAGTAGAATTACCTCATGAAGATCTTTCTGACAGGACCTTAGCTATAAGGCAACTTATTTTAAACCTAATCCTTTTCTACTGCCATTGTGCTTGGTGTTCACATGGCACCTAGTGTAGTGGTGTTGTAAACCCATCTGTTGGGTAGCCCCAGAACACCAAGTTTCTCCTTGCTGTCCTGCTGCTTGTCCCAAGGGACAGACCAAGATTTGCCGTGTGATAACTTCTTATCCCCACAAGCCTCAGCTCCACCGCCCTTATACCACATCTCATAGCTCAGGGGTGGGCAAAATACAGCCTGTGAGCCGGATATGACTCCAAGCAATTTTCATCTGGCCTGTGGCACCCATCAGTTAATTGTACTCTACCCAGCCTGCACACTTTGCTCTCACCCTTCTGCATGGGAGGACCCTGGGTAGCATGCACAGCTGCTGGGGTGGGCCGCTTCTGTAGTCACTGTGGGACCTGCTCAGCTTCCCTGGCTTCCAGTGGTGGTTCTTCATGTCCCTGATGCAGTGCTTGCTCTGGGCAGCAGGTAAGGAAACAGCGGTAGGCAGGGGGAAGCTGCAGCTGGGCAGAACTGTGGAGTGTGGGGCTGGGGCTGGAGCTGGTGGGAGCACAGAGCCCAGGGCCCATGCTTAATGGGGCAGTGTGTAGGGGGTGTGAGGGATGGTGAGGCGATTCCCCCAATGCATTTCCCCACCCCCATGGCACATGGCCCAAGCCACTGGTGGCAGCACCAGCAGGCAGCACATGGCAGCAAGGAGCAGAGCCAGGTAGGCCTGCCTTTATCACAAGTGGCAGGGAGCCCCTGCTTCCTGGCGGAGTCCTGTGAGCTGTACATGGTTGGCAGGGAGTGGGCAAGGCAGCTGTCTCCATTGTGTGAGGCTTCCACTAGTGGCACACAAGTCCCTGCTTTGGCATGCTCCTCCTCCCCTCCCATCCATCCTGCTCTCTGAATTCAGCAGCAGGGGAAAAGAGAGGATGAGTGATTGAGCCACACGTGAGCCCCATGTGATACAGGTGGGCTGGCCTGGTTCTGCTCCTTGCAACTGTGTGCAGCTCCCAGAACTGGCTGGAGCCATGTGCTGCCTAGTGGTGGCTGCTGCACCTGCGCAGGCCTCCAGCACTCCAAGGGCCCATTGACTGCTGTTGCTGATGCCGCCACCAGCAGCAGTGGGGGCTGCACACCAATGGGGGGAGCCCATCCTGCTCACACCCCCTCCAAACCCTTCTATATATCTATATCTATAATCACACACACTCATCCCACCCACCCCACACACACAATATGCAAGAGCAACGCTTTATTTTTGAGCTGTTATGCAATCACCTCTATATACAGTATGCAAACGCACACAAATCGGGACAAAATATTTTTTGAAATACAATATGTTGTAGTAGATGTTTGACTTCTAGTATATGATTTTTTTTCTGGTTCCAAGATGGCCACCTCCTCCTCTCCTCTCTTCCCCCAAGGAGTACTTCCAGGGGCAAGGGACAAAGATCAGGGGTTAGGGGGCGGGACTTCTGGTCCCAAGATGGCAACCAGGGGGCAGGGCACCTGTCAAGGGGCGGGGCTACTGTTGCAGCAGCAGACAGCTCACCAGAATTCATTAAGGGGCCCCCCAGCTGAAATAATTGCCCACCTGTGTTATAGCTCCAGCAAGGGAATCTCTACCACTGCAGTTGGCCTTCCCTTTGAGTTGTGAAAGAAATTTTAGGTCCCCTTTTCTGTAGAAAGGGCTAGCCTAGATTATCTCTCACCCAGAGATCGCTCTTTCCACAGGCAACCAGTCAGCAGATGAAACCAAAAAAGAATTTATTATGTACGAGAAAAGATTTATACAAGAAAAAGTGATCATAAGTTTGCATACAGAATAAAAAGACAAGTAAAGTTTCTAACCTGCCCATCTGGCTGCACCCTAGTGTTCCTGAGAACCCTGTCAGTATTTCCAGAAAATCAGCCTTCTGGCTGATTCTGCCACAATACCCCACCAACCCCTCAAAACATAATGGGGTTTGTGACAAGTGGGGTCCTGGGCCTTTCCTGGGGCTCCTAGCTACTATGATAGTGCAAATGATACTTGTGCTCCAGCTTGGGGGACTGTTTAGGGAGTATATGATGGTGGTGCAGTTCAGCCTTTGCAAGAGAGTTCTCAGCATTACTGGCAATGTAAATTCTCTTAGATACATGCTAAAAATTACATCAAGATATTGATTTACCTTTGAGAGGATTTCCTTCCCAGGGGAAGTTACTGGCTATTATGATGATTTAATTTGACTTCGAGTACAGAATTCTTAGCAGGCAGAGAGGCAACCCTTCCTTTAAGGCTGCAAGCCTAATACCACACTATGGTAATTCTTCCTTTGCAAAATAATTACCATTTCAAGGCAAGGGCAGGGCTCTATTTCTGATCTCAGAGTAATCATTGCAAATACAAGTGGATTCTTAAATTCGCAGTTTCAGAGGCTAAAAGCCTAAGGTCAGTATCTATTCATATACACTCAGTTGCACACCTCCAGATCTGACATTGGCACATTAAAAGCATGCAGTTGTGCCCATAAGTATTCATTTACTGTTGCAGTCCTAATATTGATATGCATAGCATGTTTGGGTACAACTCAGGAATCAAATTTTTGAAGGTTGTTACCTAACAGCACAGACATTTGTACTTTCTCTGCCCTTGAGATATGAAGGATTTTTACAAATTCTGAGCCAAATCCAGATCTCCTGACTCCATGAGCAACCTTACTGATGTCAGCAGGCCTATTCTCATACATGTTTACAGATGGAACTCTCAT
The DNA here is from genome assembly GCF_001723915.1 of Gavialis gangeticus. Taxonomy (NCBI): domain Eukaryota; kingdom Metazoa; phylum Chordata; order Crocodylia; family Gavialidae; genus Gavialis; species Gavialis gangeticus. The sequence continues at coordinate 43,815,739 of NW_017729000.1, read as the reverse complement.
TGAAGCAGGATTTGACCCCATGCTAGTAACATTACATAGCATAAAGTGGAAAATACAGGAAGATTTTTAATACTTTTACATACCCTTACAAACATATAGTGTATCTTTCCATTCTTGTGGTTCCCAAGCTCCTAATCATGCTGATGGGTGCCATAGAACAACTATATATTATAGCTGGGTCTGGTGGCCATAAACTAGGGTTGCTTGAGTGTTCTGTTTTATGACCCTGTTTTCAGTTGCTTATAACTTTAACCTTTTGCACTGAAATTGCTGAATGTTTGCTTCAGGGTGAATTTCTCCTTTGAGGTAGAAGGGGGAGGCAGAGAATTACAGTTTTGGGGGTTTTTTGTTTTTTGTCATTTCCAAAAAAAATGCTAGGTAAAAATGCATGTTTGCTGTATTTAAAGAACTCTGGTGAGCATTTCTTTGAAAAAGAGATCCCATACTTAAGAGCAAAATTTGGCAGCATTTGTGCCAGGGAAGTACGTCTTGCTTTTTCAGGGGAAAATCTGCCGAATTATCAGCCTTTGAAAATACCTTGGTTTCCAAATGCTCAATAGAGGGTGGTTAAAGTCTCTGAAGTTTCTGTGCCCACTGAACAAGCCTTAGCCTCACAGCTCTGAATGCTCATGGGATTGCTCGGTCCTCTTAGAATGGCTGAACATCCACAATCCATTCAGCTGCCTTGTGTGACAGGACTGCTTGTGCACTTTCCTCTTGCACAACTGAGCAGGATTCCTTTAGCCTAAGATTATAGTGGTGAAGCTGGATGCTCTTTATAATAGCTGCTGGCTTAGGCCAGGCATACAGGCACAAGGAGCTTGAAAGACTGGGACTGAAACTAGCAGGTCAAGTTGCCTGGAACTGGAGGAGGGAATTAGGACTGTCTACATAAGAAGACTGGGACTGAGAATTAGTTCACATAGAGGGGAGAGTGGGAGTGAGGGTAGCTGATGAGGAAGTAGAACAGGAAAGAAGAAAAAAGACTGGCTGGTCAAGGAGGTAGGGCAGGGATGGGCAGCTATCTGGGCCTGCAAGTCACATAGGCAGTTTTGGGGAGCTGTTCCAGGCCAGTCAGCAGTCCATCCCCCCCAAGAGCTTGAAGCTTGAATGCCCTGTGGCTCTTCCCTGCCACTGCTGCCACCACCAGTGCCCAGCCCCCACCTCTCCCTCCCCGCACACAGTCTGGATTTGCCCTGGCTGGAGTGGACTAGCCAGGACCCATATGCATAGCCCCAGCCTTGGCCCTGGTCCACCCCATACCTGTTCCAGACTGGCCTGCCTGTGATGAGCAGTAGTGGCTGGGCAGAAGCTGATGCTGGGGCATGGGGGGAAAAGCAGCCACCCTGCTCCCCCGCCACTGCTGGGCCCTTCTCGTACAACTGCCTGGAGCCCGTGCCCAGGCTGCCCTGCGGGTGGGTCCAGAGTGGGCGCAGGGTGGGCTGGGGCTGGGGCTATGTGCCTGGGTTCCACCCAGCCTCCATGGGGCTGTGGCTGATGGTGGTGGCAGGGGCATCTGGAACAAGCCACCAACACCTGGGCTACCTAGAAATGAAGTCCAGCCGCAGAGCCATTCCAGCCCCACTGCGTGTCTAGCACTTAGGCCAGGTGGGACTGAGGGACCCGCCTCCACGTGTCAAATATAGTCATTCTGCAGGCCAGATCCGGGCCGTATTTTGCCCGCCCCTGAGCTAGGGTCACTGAGGCTATGTGCGCTGGCACAATATGCTAGTGGGGGTTTGGAATGTTTGCAGGGACAAGTAGAAGTTGTATCAGGAGAAAAAAAATGGATCAGAGGAATTGTATGGGAATTGGAACTGATCTGGCAAATGCATTGAGGCTAGGAACTGGTACAGAGGAGCCTGGGATAGGAGAGACTGACACTAGAAGAGATGCGACTAAGACATGTTGGGGAAAAAGACTCAGACTGAGATGAGAAGTGTAGGCAGAGGTGAGTTGAAGGAGGAGAATGAGACGGGATAAGCAGCCAAAGTTGGGAAGGACAGAACTAGGGCATGTTGGTCGGTACAGAACAAAAGGGTCAAATGCGAGGGGAATGGGCAAAAGACCACAACCCTTTCCTGAGTCTGACAGAACCCAAAATCCTCAAGCTCCCACTATTCCCAAATGTCAGCAAATAGCTATTAAACCCACAGGCAATGTCCCATCCTCCTCTTGGGCTGCTCCACAGAGAGGATGACAGCCCACTGCTGTTAGTGGTTACTCTGTTCACTCCAGTGGCAGATGTCTTTGTGTTGGATATGAAGTTTCCAGTCCCGCTGATGAACCATGTGGGAGTCTGTCTGATGCTACGATAGAATTTGATTTTTCAGTCTGCCTTTTTAAAGACCCAGGTGATTGCACGTGCAATGTGTTCAAAGATTGCTACTGAAGTTGAAAAATCAAGTGTTCAAAAGATGCCTGTGTAATCTTTCTTCAGCCCCACCCTTGTGCGTATTCACTCAGAAGGGGTCTTTAATTCACATGTTGTTCTTTTCCATCAACTCATTTAGGCTGAGGGATCAGGGTAGTGAGGGAGACTATAGTTTATAGGGACCCCTATTTTGTTGTTGCCAAGTAGGCATGTGTTTAGTTAACAAGGAGGTGGCAGAAAGAAGGGATGGTCCCATAGTCAAGGCAGTTAGATGCTATCAAGGGGGACGTCCAGACAAGCGCACACCTGCATTTCTTCAGGGACAGGTAGCAGTGGCACATAGTTGGGCTGCTGCTTTTTGTCCCCCAGGAACACCTGTGCGTGTGTGCTCTGGCATGTGGCAAGCTGCCCTGGGTGGGTAGGAGAGGCTGGGGCCAGGACCAGGGCACATGTGTGCTTGTCTGGATGTGCCCAAGGAGTTGGAGTGTCTTCTGCCTGTGCCTACAGAGTTTATATGTAATGCTTAAACCACACAGATTGAAGGGCATCACTATTTGTCCAACTTTATTTTCAGGTTACTGGAGATACAGGGGTCTGTTTTGCAGAAATGAGTGCTCACATCTGCTAATGAGCTTGATGCTTTGCTTTGAGCATATAAAGTTGCTCTATGCTACCTACGTATCATGTATGCTGTTATAAGCTTTATGTACTAACTACTCCAACCTCCCCCCCTCCCAAAAAAAAAAAACTGACAAAAACCCAACAAACCCCACAACAGATCCGAGGTATCTCAAATTGGGCACCTCAAATTAATAGATACTTATGCCTTAATCTCTCTATTCCTGAATTTATCATCTGCAAACTAGGGATAATATCCCTTTATTTCACAAGAAAGTTCTGAAAGTATGTTAATATTTGTGAAGTCTTCAGATGCTCCAGTGATAACAGTGCAAAAACCCACGAGAAAATTAATAATTCTGTCTCAGAACAGGGTTTGAAAAGTGTGATGTAAAAATGCCTGGGGCTGTATATTGAACAGTGTGGAGAAGAAGGAAAATATTGAATAGCTGTCCATTTTTTCTGAACTGAATTAGGGCAGAGGTCCTGTGAAAATCAGAATGCAATCGTGTAATTAAACTGTCTTAATACATGTTTGCGCAGGGATGCAGAGTTAAGGTTGTACAGGTCATCTTATTTCAGGGATTTTCTTTTCCCTGTGTTCATGTTTTCAACCCCAAATTATTATTATTATTTTTTTTTTGGGGGGGGTGGGTAGTAACTTAGAGTAGGAACTTACTCTTACAGTGTTCCACTACCTCAGCTTCACTGCATTGTTCTCAGCTGAAGGCCTGTAGAGGTCATTTCCTCTATCAACCAGTTGTAGCTGATATGCAGAATATGAGGCTTACCTGTTATGTTATGGGTTCAGCTGGTGAGTAATACGCAGGTACCTTTGGGTTGCTAGGTACAGACATCCCAGGTTGCTTGGCTTACTGGAAACCTCAATGGTTAATTCATATATTTGTTGTTTTCATCACTGTAAATTGCTAAGGCACAGTGACTGCCAAAAAATTGACATATCAACAACTAATAGGTTACAACAAACAACCTAGTCTTAGAATGAACAAGTATTTTTTTTTCATCAAGGTACATGATCATTATCACTCTTGCTGACTCGTTCATTGAAAATCCTTAAAGCTCCAGCCACGCTATTTCAGTCGTATTCTTACATTCTTCATTAGGGAGACAGAAATAATCCTTCACCTCCTCCACCAGTCCTTCCACCCTTGTCCTTCTTGGTCTTGAAATTATGTATGCACAGAGTACATGCCTGGAACTTGTAGAGTGAATAGCAGAAGATTAGTTCAGCACATAGGTCCAAGACCTTAGGAACAAAACTGATTATTTTCCTCAGGAGTAACACACCTGGTGTAAGAAGTGGAACAACAAGATCTGTATTCTCTGAGACTTGTTTGCAGTCTTTGAAAAGCACTTCCCAGCAGTCTCTAATATACAGTGGGTTGGTTTGAATCAGATTTCCACTATGGTGTGAGACTACATAATGTTGCATGTTTGACAGGACTGGCTACTGTGCTTGCTCACACATTATTTAAAAAAAAATCCATGATTATTCCCTGGAAAAATGTAGATTAATTTTTCTGTAAACCAGGAGTACAGCACAACTAATTTCTTGTTTGCAATCCATCTTGGAGATGAAGTAAGTCCTTAGTGCCCATCTTAAGTACTGCAGGGTTGACAAGTTCTCCTGACAAAAATTAGGCTAATATCCCTTACCACTGCATTAGCTATAGAAATGTGGCTTTAAATTGAAGTTTAGAGAAGTGCTACAGCAACACTCTCTCCAAGGCATCTTCTTACTCCTGCTTTTATTATTCAGATTCATTCTCACTATTGCTTGGCAGCCTGGCTGGCAGACACTTTTATTCAACACATTCTGTTAGTCTCCAGCCTGAAGCTTCAAATCACCTACTTTTTAACTAAAAAAAGGGAAATAATTGCTCTTTGATTTTTGTCCATGAGATTATTCCTCTCTTGGCTACAATAGAAACTGAAGGTCACACAGCTCATGCTGATTTGTAGTCTTAGGATGTTAATGTGATTAGTTTTTTAAACATTTGAAATGAGTCAAGTGGCACAGTCCTTACCTAAGCTAGAACTGGAGTCAGTCAATGGCACGCTTTTATTGCCAACACGTACAATATATCCTGAAATGATCTCAGTAGCTGGAGCTTTGAGAAGAACATTTTCCACACCTACCTCCCTTATCATTTTATATTGCGTACATGTGTGTATGTGAAGGTTATGTTAATTCTTTCATCCTAGGCTGTCTTACAAATATAAGAATATAGGCCTGGAAGGGACTGATTTGGGTCACTGATTCCAGCCCTCTGGCACTGCAGCAACCATATTGTTTAAACCCTTTCATCACTTTTCTAACTTAAAGATAGTTGGGGTTTTCTTTGTTTGTTTTGTTGTTGTTTTTGCTTCAACTACTCCTGTTTGGAGGCTTTTCCAGACACTGGTCTTGCTGCTGGTTAGGAAACTTCTAATTTCCAGCTTAAAATTATTTATGCCACTTTATACCTATTTGTTTTTGTGCAAGCTTGATTTTTGTTTTTAGCTTTTCCCTTTCCTGGTGTTTATCCTTTGATGTGCAGTTATACTAAGGGAATGCTGCAATGCGTAGTAAATGACTAGTTAGGGAGCTGGAGATAAGGATTAAGTTACCAAGAGAGAGTCTGACAAAGGACACTTATAACTGAAACCTTGCAAAGAAGAATTTTTCCAAATATTTGAGTTGGTCTAATAAAAAAAATATCAGACTTACTTGTCTGCCAAGCGAGATCAATTTCGCAAGAGTGACCTGTCCTCTTCCTTCTAGGTGCTACGTCTTGCTTGTGCCAGACAAGGCTCTTTGGGTTAATGTGATATCTTTTATTAGACCAACTAAATCGTTGGGAAAATTCTCTTTTGCAGGATTTTGGGCACAAACACCCTTCCGCAGACATAGGCAGAGTTTGCTTTTGTTTTGTGCTCTTCTGGATGAAATGGAAGCCAATATACAAAAGGCAGGTCTGTGAAAATGCATATGTACGGCAGTGAAGATCAGAGACCATGGGCGTGAGACAGGTGAGTGAGGTGGGGGAGGGGGGGAATGCTGACCTGGTGATAGAATGTAGTTGGTAAAATGTAGAGAGGTTACCTGACAGATGGGTTTCTTTGGGTAAATCCGATATCTTTTATTAGACCAACTCAAATAGTTGAAAAAATTGTTCTTTGCAAGCTTTCAGATGCAAATAGCCTTTGTCAGATTGAAGAAGCCTCTGCAGATGGTCTGTTACCTGGAGTTACCAGATGGCAGGCAATTTGAGATAATATGAGATACGCTATGATATGGAGTTACCAGATGGAGAGGTTACCTAGAGTTATCAGATGGCAGGCAGGTTATAATGTTCCATGAATCCAATGGGTATACTGAGTCCATGGTTTTTTCTACCCGGTAGATTTATGAAGTGAAGTCTGTAGGCTCGTCTACGAAAGGTTTTTTGTAAATTCCGTTTGAGGATTAGAACTGAAAGATTGGAGAGCGAGAGCAGTTGTCGTCTTTGAAATGTGAACCCACAAGTAATTGGATATTTTTGTCTCTGATAGATTTTTGGTGTGTACTCATTCTAGTACACAGTTGTTTGGTTTCTTCTACATATTTTCTCCATCAGGGCATTTAGTGCATATTACGCTTCTGGAGGTGCCGGTGTAAGATCCAGGAATGGTGATGGTTCTATTGTGGGGTATAGTTATTGTGGGGGGGTGGAGATGTTGGCAGGTTCTACATTTCTTGTCTCTGCATAGTCTGGATCCTTTTGGTGCGTTTTGGGTTGTAGGAAGTTTGCTTTTGGTGATGAGATTGGTGAGGTTCAGTGCTTGATTAAAGGCTAGCATGGTTGGTTCTGGGAAGATCTCTTTAAGAATTGGGTCTTCTAGTATGGGATGTAATTGTGTGTGCTTATATGTTTTCTGCTGTTTTCACTGCAAGTGAAAGAACCGTGTGAAGAAGCAAAGCAGAAGGTCAGAGGTATGTGTTGCAACCAGTAATTTGCCATGTAAATCTTTTTTCCCCATTGGCAGCAGGAGATGCAGAAGCAGATACTACTGCAGTAGCTCTCATCACCCTGGTACCATATGTCCTCTTGCAAGCTCTCTTCCTCCTACTCTCTCAATAAACTTGTATCATAGAGAGTCAGCCTGTTCTTCTATTGTTTATTATTTTTATAGCACCTAAAATGTGCCAGGCACATTACAGAAGGCACATTTTTTTTCTCCTAAAGAGCTTAAGATCTAAACACTACGTGTGACATGAGCAAAGGTGACAGACAATGGGGAGAAGTGATGAGGCAAAGCAGCCTTAATGGAATATGCTACAAGACAGTGAGGCATGCATGCATTTTGACAGTTCTTTTCCATTTTATACACACAATTTGTGTGTGTACACATCTAAAATAAGAAAGACAAAGATATGAAATCCCTTTCTTGACACTCTTGTGGGCACTGCAGAGCAAGTGAGTTTTCAAGGAAGGCTTAAATGATGCGAGCACGGTAGTGTGACTGACCAGAATAGGAAGTGACAGGAAAAAAGGGAAGAAGAGATGCTTGTAGGAAAAATGGATAAATGAATCATCACTGCTGGTCTCCCAGGCAGAGAGATGGTGATGAAGCTGTAAGTAAAACCCAAGGCACATGCAAGCCAGGCTTTATTTATAGATTCTTCTCACTTGGAGGGGCCACCACACATCAACATGAGCTTCAGCAATTTCTTCGCACCAGTCACAGCCGAGAGACAAAGCTAAGAAAGGCTAGGAGAGGTGCTTTTGCAGAGAGAACAGTATTTCTCTTTCCTAGGTTTTAGAAGACAGAGACCAGTGCATGTGTAAAACATACTTAAATAAACGAAACCCCCTCCCTTGCCCCACTACCCTAGCAAGTGCAGGTTAATCAAGAAAACAGAAATACTTGGAATGGGATGGGAGAAGACTGTAGTCTATTTAAGCTGGCAGTCATGTTTTCAACATAATTAGTTGTCCAACTGAGTGCCCAAATTTAACTGATGCATTTGCATGTGTAATTAACTATGACTTATTGAAAAGCACTCTCCTTGCAATGCTTTGTTCTCTGTTTCCTGCAGATCACATCACTGAAGGATAGATTTGAATTTGAAATCCTTTTAAAAATGTTGCCATTATATCTATTGGGAAAAACAAATTACAGAGGAGAAGTCCTCTTAGATGCCACTAGAACAAAAGAATGACTTAAAAACCTTTTAGATTAAAAAAAAATGTTTGAACCTGTGGTCTGATGGACTGTGTTTAAATCTTCATTAATGCTTACATAATTCAAATTGCATGAAGCAGATAATGCAAAAAGATAAAGCTACCCTGTTCGCATACATCAGCTTCATGCTGTGTGCTGTGTTTGTTTTTTGGGGGGTTTTAAAAAGTTTTGTGGGCTAATTACAGACGGTCAAAAAACTAGAGGCTGGATCGATTCAATCTTCACAGGTTAGTCTAAGCTGCATAGATTGAACCAACAAGCAAGTGGACCGACATTCACTTTTGATTCCAGAAATACAGCCACATACCTGCAGTGACCCAGGCCAGAAACCAACGGAGCATTTGATCATGCCTCCCTGCTTGTCTTAGAGCAGTCAGTCTGGGTCAAACCCAGCCTCCCACCCTGCAAGTGTGGGGAGGGAGGTTTGCAGGGAGGTACAAAGCATCCTGGGTTGCTGGGGTACTGTGAGTTGAATTGAGGGGATTTGGGACAGAAGTTCAAGAAACCAATTTAACCTAATTTGGTTAAGTCTGATACTATATCCACCCAGGTTTAACTTAAACTAGTTTCAGCCATTTTGAAAGGAGTTTATGCACACTGAACTTCTGCTGTGTTACAAATTAGAACTGGTTTCTGATCACTTATAGTGTTTTGTGTAATTTCTGTCTCTAGCCCTGGTTTCTAGCAGGGCACATTTATTGTGGTCCTCTGCATTTCCACTTTTGGAGGATTTGTGTCCCATTAATACCGGACCCTCCGTCATACCGTGCCTGTTGTGGGATTCTACCAGTATGAATGTGCAGACTCATAGGAAATTGACAGTTCCTTGTAAATAAATTGAAAAGCTCACAGACATTAACAAAAAAGACAGATAGAAAATAGTATGTTAGAAGCCCATTGAGTATGTGAGTCATTGATTCCAATTGAGTGACTCCAGTTGGGGCTGGACCAGCTACTAATTCACCCTTTCCTGATCTTCATGCTTCCTGGTCCATACACCCCAAATAGTTTCTTTTCCTGCTTTGCCACAAATGTTGTTTTTCAGTAATACTGATGAATTCTCACTTTACTTAGGGCATAGACATTTCAAACTGTTACACCAGTTTAAAGTAAGGGTGGAAAAGACTTATTATGTGTGTGCTTATAAGCCAATCCTTTCTTTCTTAGAGTTTGATCTGTTTGCAAAGCTGAACTGCAATAATTTGTTACTGAAGGAAATGGTGGTAAATTATTGTGCTTTACCTTACACAGGCAGACAAAACAGTTACACAGTGGAGTTAGCTGAACTGCAGTATGTCCTCCACCCACACCTTTTCAGTTAACATCATTTCACCTGTCTGCCTTTCAGTGTTCTTGCTTCCACAGACTAAACTACACTATGTTTATGTGGTATGAAGCATCATCTAAAACATATGTAAAAAATTAACAATATATGGTACTTTTGATGCAATGATGTTATGATGTAGTGTCCTTGGCTTTTAAAAGTGTTCAGTTGCTTCTTTCAGTAATTCACAAAGTTTAGTAATTTATTTAAGTGAGGTACTGCAGTATGTTGAGGGTAGTCTAGTTAAACTTGATCTTTCAACAGCAGTATTGATATTAAAAGGTGTTACTTCCTTTGCTTTCTGTGGACCTTTGGGAGCTTAAGACTTATGAAAATTAGACCAGTATTTTTCTTTTCTTGACTCTTCTGTGACTCCAACTATGAGTGCTTACACAAGTTAATTTTTTTTGTACGATTGGGCCCCTGAAAGCACTCTACAGCTGTGATGTAACACACGTGCATGGCTGCAGAGCACTTTTAAAATGGCTGATCACATGAAAAATAAACCCTGGTCAAATGTGGTAATAGATGAAGGAGCTGCAAATCAGAGCACCTTAAGGAATTTGTGTTCCCTCCAGGGTTAATTTTCATGCTTTGTTTGGCTGGGCTGGTGTGAGCCCTTACTCCTGATGCTGTCAGCTAGGAAGAGAGGGGATGGGGAAGGGGAAAGGGAGGGAGCAGCATGGAGCTGCCAGCTGCTTTGCCTGGCCAGAGCTGAGGGAGGGTTGTGGTGGAACAGATCATGCTTGCCTAACAGGCCTGGCTTCTCCCAGTACCCTAGCTGGGGTAGCTTGGGGGCGCCACACCTGCTCTGGCCAGGAAAAGCAGCTGGCAGCTCCTTACTGCTTCCTGCCTCTCCACCTCCTTCTCCCTCCCCTGCTGGCAGCCCCAGAACTGGGGGTGGGGGAGGGAGATGGGCAGTTTGGCAGCCTCCTTGGATGCTGCTAGGGCACCCCAACCTGCTGGCCAGGGCCCAGTGCAGAGAAGCTCCATTCCCCGCCCCCCCCAACCTAACAGGTGAACATCTGTTGGGTTGAGGGGGGGCACACCTCTAACTCACTGTGCTGTGTTTAAAGCACCATGAGTTACAGCAGGGCCCCTAAACTTCTATAGGTACCCTATGTCATCTTAATGTTACCTTTAATGCAGTTTTTTATAGCAGGAAAATCACTTGACCCTCTTTACCCTCTTTACTTTGTCTAAATGCCAGTAGTTAATACTAGAATATTGCTACAACCCTACAGAGGTATGGGCATTTAGAGTTCACGTGCAACCTGTCTTTCCAGAAGTATGCTCGTGGGGCCTGATCAGTTACCTAAGGTCAGTAGAAAGATTTCCCTTTACATTAGTGGCTTTAGATACCTTTATGTTTTAGTGAACTAATGCTGCACATGTTCAGTATGCAGCTTTCAAATCTTTGAGTTTTATAAAAATCAAATAGATATATTTTAAAAGTCCATAGCTTCATACTCTTCGCTGAGAGCTAGCTTTTTTCCAAATTCAGCTTTTTTTAAGGGCATTTATATTTTTTTGTAATGACAAACAATATTTTGCATTGTCTAGTCTTCCATATTTCAGGGCAGAGTTATCTTTTTCTCCCTTTTTTTCACAACACCTCAAGAAGTGGGGTTCTAGGTCATGATGAGGGCTTTTCGGTGCAGTGCTACTACAAATAACACTAAAAACAACTCTCAGACTGTCAGCAAAATCCACTGTTAGGTGGAGGCTACTATGCATGGATACTCTCATTCCCCAAAGTGCATTTTCAGAACGGATATCAGCAGTTGAAAACTGGAATGATAAAGAAAGGTGCCCTCCCCCCATTCTTAATTGTAGCAAGTTGTCACCAATGACCTTTATAATGTACAATATCAATATAAAGAACAAAATTATGAGCAACAAATAGCATGCATAGTTAGTTATAAAGGACAAATCTTGCTAGACAAGATTTGGTTTTTGGATTGAATTACTAAATTAGTGGAAGAAAGATGCAATAGAAGTAACACGATTGTAGTATAGCATTTGTTTTCCTATGAAATCTTTTGAAAACTGAATGCAGGTTAGTTTTCATATAAGCTCTGTTACTGGCTGATGCACTCCAGATAAGGTGTCATGATAAATGTTTTGATATCACAACGGGGAGGATTGGGGTTTCTAGTGTGATTCTGTATCGCTGGGGGCAGTTATTTCGGGCGGAGGACCACTTACTGAGTTTTGGCAAGCCATTGAGGGCCGCATGACAGGCAACCAGGGGCAGATAAATATTAATTTTCTAAATTTTTTAGGGGCCCCG
>NW_017729000.1:43791896-43798901 GCF_001723915.1 Gavialis gangeticus | reverse complement strand
GTTTTGATATCACAACGGGGAGGATTGGGGTTTCTAGTGTGATTCTGTATCGCTGGGGGCAGTTATTTCGGGCGGAGGACCACTTACTGAGTTTTGGCAAGCCATTGAGGGCCGCATGACAGGCAACCAGGGGCAGATAAATATTAATTTTCTAAATTTTTTAGTGGCCCCGTGGGCCAGATAGAATGGCTTGGCAGGCCACATCCAGCCCGCAGGCTGTATTTTGCCCACCCCTGTTCTATAAGAAAGTTAAAGGCTTGTTTTTACAAAATCACTTGAGTAATGATGTTTAAGATGTGTGTTAAATACTATGTCAACTACATTTTCACATGATGCTAAATTGGGAGGAGTTCTGAATGCCAGAAGTGTATATAAATAATATGAAAATGCATATATATTTTAGAATATTATAAATTGCTCTATGCAATATACATACATACATGATAAACTATACTTACTTATGTATCTACTAAGTTTATTTTATATGTGTGTGTATATATACACTAGGGCTGTGCGAAGCTTTGGTCCCTGATTTGATTCGTCAGAGATTCGGCCTGATTTGGTGGCTGAATCTCTGAATCAAATCAGAGGACCCTTTAATCTCTCCGAATTGATTCGGAGAGATTTGGAAATTTCAGAGATTCAGACATAGACACAGCTTTAAATGCCAACCGTCCCCCCCCCCCCCCCGGCTTGGTGACTGGTGCTCCCTGGGTCAGCGAGGGGGGCACCTGGAGGTCCGCCTTCCTCCCCCCAGCCAATCACTGAGGCCAGGAGGATGCGGGGAGGCCCCCCTAGTGCGCTCGCGGGTGGGTTTGCTGCCGAGCATGTGAAATCCTGCACTCCTGTGGGACGCTTCATGTGCCCCTCCATGGGAGCATTTATGAGCCGCGCTGGTACCTTGAGGTATGTAGAAAAAGCTGTACCTGTGTCCAAATTGCTGATTCTCCATTTCAGCATCCAATCTTCAGATTCAGATTTGGCCAAATCAAATTAGGGACAGTGATCCGAATCAATGAATCGCATCACTGTCCCTGATTCGGGCCGAATCCCAATTGAATAGGGCCTTCTTCACACACCCCTAATATACACATGCTTTTTTAAAGGCCCTAGGAGCAGAAGCCCAGGAACAGATAAAAATGTGAGATGCCAGTGCTCTTTCTCTTCTTGACCTTACACATCATCTTATCCTTCTATATGAAAAAAACAACAACTTGGGTTTGCAATCTGGGGAACATTGTAACTTACCCTTGTAAAAGTCAGGGTTTTTGGCTGTCTCTTCTGTGCTGTACATTTGCCATGCAGAAAATTCAGAGTCAGGGTGTAGCTCAAACCTCTATATAATAATAGTGGTTCACTCGCTTGCTTTCTGTCATGCCTGGTGTTAATCATGGGAGGATCTAGGATTTTGAAAAGCAGGGTGCAGATGGTGCAGTGCATCATCACATCTAACACAACACATTTTTCTCCCAGTAAAAAGAAACTAGAAGCTTTATTCATATGTTAGGGACCTAGGGCTGCATTATCCAATTTCAGATCTGAGCAAAAACGAATACAACTTTACTGGGATGTGCATTCGTTTGTTATACCCACTTTGGGTGAACTAGGGATTAATGTGGGAGGGGGGTGCAACTGCACCACTGTACCCTCTTCCCCCCTCCGTTCCTCTCCCAGCCTCCAGATCTGCTTCTGGTGATAACCTACATTATTATTTGGACAGTCCACATAAAGACCCAGATCTTTGACTTCATCCAAGGAAGGTTCACCACAGCTTAGGGCACAAGGCTGAGGGTTTTCTTTGTAGTCCACCAATCCCGAGTCAGCTTCTGGCCAGTACTCCCAGAAGGCTCCTCCAGGTTTTTGGTCTGATGCATCTGTGTTGAGGAATCTATGCATTATAGATAAATCCTAAGCTTACCCAGCTGCTCCACCACTTCTGTAAGACTTGAAATACCCCCAGCTCTGGAGTGGGATGATCCTTTGTGTCCTATGATATTTTTTAGAACTGTGGGTTGTTTGTTTTAAAAAATAATAATAAAAATTAAAACAGCATAGAGGACTAAGCTTGATGACCCAACTGACCCCTTCAAGTGCTATAGTCCTTTGACACTCGAGTTGGGATTTGACTATGCCAGTCATATGTTAGAAGAAAGATGTATCCTAGCCCAAGAACTTTATCATCAGGTAATTGTGTGCCTTAGACTTTTTTGTACAACCGTAGATACGTATATTTTTTTAATAACAGAGTACTGCTACTTTATTTGTTGGTAACATACACAGACTTGTGTGTTCTGTTGTTGTCTATATTGCAACAAATCCCTTTGCCCTCATACTCCTATTCAAAAAGAAACAAAGAGAAGATAGGTAGATCTTACTGAGCTACATGCTCATATATCAAGAAGATTATTTCCTTGAGCTGTAGTTTCACTTAAGTGTGAAAAGCACAGTCATAATTCACTATAAATAATTTTGTTGAGGTGGTAAATCAGGACATTTACCTTGGGGGGAGAAATAGAGAATGAGGTAGAAGGTGATAATGTACAGGAGATGATTAGGGTGGGTACTGTGGGTCTTTGTCTGGACAGGAGATGGACTCCCACCTAGCATCAGATAGGTAAACACCTTGCATTGCACTTAATAATTTTGTCACTGCAGTCAGTTGGCAGCTTACTCAAGGATGGACACAGGGAATTCACTGCAGTGGTCAGGGCTGGAAGGGTTGAGTTTCACAGCTCTCAGTTATGGAAGGGCCTGGGCAAAATGATTAATTTTACACCTTTCTCTAAATGTGGTCAAATTTGCACTTAAATGGCTTTCTGGGGGAAGTGGATTCCAGATGTGTCCAAGGTTGTTCAGTCTCCAGCCCCCCCCCCACAGGTTCTTGGCTTGTGAATTTTTACATTTTCTTGCTCCAAAAAAATGTTAAATGCAGAAAGAATTCTGAGCCCAAACCTAGTTGAACTGGTTTGAAAAAGGCAAACGTGATCAGGGTAGATTTGGTTCCTAAAGGATCTGGCAGGTGTAATGGGACATCTAATCTGCACTCTGCTACTGTAGCATCCCATGTTTTTATATCAGTGATTCTCAATCGGGGTGGTGCCAGATCCTTTGAAGGGTGCCATGAAGTGTGAGGAGATAAGCATATAAATGCAGGTTCAGGCTTGTCCCTTCCTTGCTGATCCTCCACTCTCACTGCCAAGCCCCTCTGCAAAGAGGTAAGTGCTGTATTGAATTTGTTTTTGAGAACCACTGCTTTAGTTGTTGCTAATTCTTTAAGAAACTGTTCAGGGTCTGCAGTTTGTGGTATAGAAAAGAAATGACTTCTGAATTAATTTTATCCTCAAAAAATATTCTCTTACATCCACAAAATCCCCATGCTTATTAATTGGAGTAGAGGCCAAGTCTTACTGCACTTCTAGGGCTGCTGACCTTCTTAGTGGTATTTAACTTTTAATAATCTAACAGGAGCTCATACAGAGTCATGTATGTTCAGAATTCATAATCTTATCTATTCTGTGTATACTGCATGAGGGCGTGATGTGAAGGTCTCAGGAGCATGAATTTGGGATAAAAAATGTTGTTGAAAGTCATTTCTGTATTACTTCCTATGTGTATCAAAGCATAAAATTTATGCAGCTTCCATTTTTATGCCTTAAAATTCCTCTACAATAATTTAGGGCTTGGTCTTACCTCTGAAACATGTATGAATGGAGAAAGAAGGCAAAAAACAACCAGGTGCGTGTTGCATATGGTGAAGGGGTAAATGGTATCCCGCCGTGCTGCACAGATGTGTAGTTATAGTTATTAAGGCTGTGCGAAATTTCGCCAGCCGTTTTGTTTCGACACTGTTTCGACTCATTTTGAGGTCGAAACAGCAAAATCGAAACGAAACAAAGGGCTTCAAAACAAAACGTTTTGACCATAGCGCTGGGGATGGGAAGTTAGTCAAGTGCCATTCCCGGCACTAGGTCAGGCTGGGGCTGGGGAGTCAGCCTGATCTAGTGAAATGTCAAAACAGTCTCACTGTTTCGATGAAGTAAAACGGAACAGCTGTTTCGAATCTATATGAAATTCGAAACGAAACGCTGTTCTGTCAAAACCTTGAAATACAAGGCAAAACGGAACGGTGCCATTTCGCACAGCTCTAATAGTTATGCATCCACAGGATGCACAATCAGCTTACTTGTGGGTAGTGTAGGGCATGCCTGGACCACTAGCCTGTCGATGCATGTCTTCCAAGAGCAGCAGCAAGCCTTGGCCAGTAGCAAGTCAAATAACCCATCGATCCCTTTATTGTTTTTTATTTGTTTGTTTTTGTGGGCACAGGGGGGAAGAAGAGAAAAAAGGCTAGACTTTAGCTCTTATCTTTTAACATGGTAAAGTGCCTGATCATTGGCTCCCTGTCAAAAAAAAAAAAAAAGAAAAGGGGGATGCCCAAAAGTGTTGTTTAAACTACTGCATGGCAGCTCTGCAGTGCAGGAGTCCTATCATCTTAGTAGCTCTCTGTGTATATGATTCTTCACTTCACTTGCCGATATAATGGTAACACATTCTGTTTTCTATTTGTTTATTTATTTGTCGACTTGTTTTCAGCCCCTGCAAAACTTGATATAGGTACAAAGCTTCAGAAATGTACACATAACAGAATAATAGATAACTGTGATTTGGTTACAAGGCAATAATTTAAGTCGACAGGTTTAGCTGATAACATAAAACACAAGAGAGAAATAGGATCAGTTTATAAATGTCAGCAGAACCCCTGAGAGTGAGTTGCTGCCTTGAAGCTGACTCTGGTGCTGTTACTTTGTCTAATATATTATAAGAAGAAATAAGCGGATGTCTGAAAAAATCTGGCTGACCAAGATTAAAAGAACAGGGCTATAAATTAAATCCTTTCTTTATGTCACTTTAAAGCAACTTTCAAGACAGACAATGTGACTAAACAAAAAGGATGTGAACAGTCGAGGAAGATGCTAGAAATATTTAGTGCTCTGATACTTTTATATTCAGATAGTCAATATGACCGGCTATAAACCAGAATCTGTTTATTCCAAAAGCAGCTTAAGTCATAAAATATAGTCATGCTCCTTTTTATATATAAACTGGTCTCAATTGGTGAAAGCACAGAATGTGTTTATTCCCTAACTGTCTTTGGATGCTGGAATGTAATAGGTCAGTAATTGTGCAGCTAGCTAGTGTCTCTGCACCACAACAGTGGCCATTTTATAAATGGAATATATTCATTTATAACTGGAATTGGAATAAAATTATCGTAATAGAACTTTGTCATAAGATTAGTGTCTCTTGTCTTGGAAATAAATGTCTTAGCTTTGTCTTGACATTTATTTCCCACAAATGTCTCAGCCTTTATGTAGCATCAAGAGTCCATTATCCTGTGATAATGTTTTATATGTTCAATGCTATCTATTATTTACAGCTAAAGCTGGGAGATGCTTGTTTTGGGGGATTGGAAGTGGTCTGGAAACCCTTTCAGCTAGAGGTCACTGGATCAAATCTGGCCTGAGAAAAGCATTGCCCTGATGTTTAGTGGATACTAGCTGTGTAACATGGGTTGACTTCTCAGTCTAATTCCTGCTGGAGAGGTGTCCACACAACCAAACAATCTGGTGCTTTAGGGCTGCCTTTTTGTGTGTCCCAGCAGAGAAGAGGCTGAGGGCAGAAGTGACTTAAACTGTCCTTTCTCTCTAGTAGTAGTCTTTCCTTGTCAAGGTTGGGCTATGTTGGCATGCCATTGAAGGGTGTTTGGCCTGCTGGTCTCCAAGCCATAGGACCATTTGAATAAAGAAAGTACATTTGTTTGTCTGATGCATTTGCCAGCTTTGAACTCACATAAATAAAATTGGAGGTTTTAAAAATGATACATTAAGAAAGGTCTGTATTTTTAAAATGAAAATTATTTTAAAATAACAGTTTCTTTTGAAAATGAGAACTGTGTTAAACCTAAAATTTAAGGGTGCCTGTACATGCAGTGTAGTTATAGTATTTCAGGGCAGACTTGATGAATTGAGCATGCTGGAGCGTAGTAATTACCATGCTCCAGCAGCCTTCCATATCTTGTGTATCAGCGTCCTTGCGCTTCAAAATGGTGCGCTGAACAAGCTTTAGTTCAAACTCCCCTACCACCATTTTGAAGCACGGGGACACTGATACATTAGATGCAGCGGCACTTTAATTGGAGTGGCTCTCAATCCCGCTCTAATTAAAGTGACCCCCCCCCCCCGCAAGTGTAACCGTGCCCTAAATGCTTTCTTAATTTAAATAAAAAAACCCCAAGAAGTATATATTTACTACCAAAGTTTTAAAGAATGTGAGATCAGTGACCAGGGGAAAATGAGCCAAGTCTGTGGAACCAGATTCTGATGGCAGTAGTATTTTCTTCAGGTATAAGCAGAGCATTTTCTTCATTTTGGTGTATTTAGCTAGTTCAGTGCAATGACTAGCTCATTCCAAGGTGAGAAATAGATTTGGAGGTGAAAAGGAAGGCTAATTTCCTCTATGAATCTACTGAATTAAGACGAGGTGTGAGGTGATAAGATCTACTACTTCTAAAATCATAATGATTGTGGTAGCCAAAATCAATCAGTTGAGTTCTCCAAGTACAATATTTCCCTTGTTTTAATGAATCATTTAGTTTTAAACACATAACTTGTTTTGATAAATTAACTTTTTCACACTTATCAAACACATGTAGGGTCATCTTAATTAGTGAATAAATACATTTTTAAAATAGCCTTTAATACATTTTAAGTGAATAATACCCATCCACATAGTTTGGCATAAATCATAAGTAAAAATGTAATCATTCTATTAATGATATATCTCATATCAGTTTCTAACATAATTAAAAAGCTGCAGATGTTAAGAAATTGAATAAATGCACATAGATATATTGCATCCTCCAAGTTCGTAAAAGGTAACATGAAATTATACTAGCCAAAGAATCCTTTTTTTTTTTTTTTTTTTTTTTTTTTTTTTTTTTTTTAA
>NW_017729000.1:43781155-43791764 GCF_001723915.1 Gavialis gangeticus | reverse complement strand
CAAAAAAAAAATTTTTTTTTTTTTTTTTTTTTTTTTTTTTTTTTTTTAAGGAAAATTTCTAAAAGATGCAAACTTAAATAAATAAATAAAATGAAGGTTTCCTGTGTGCTGATTTATATGTTGGTCCATCCTGAAAAGCACCATTAAAAAATATTTAAAACACCACACAAAAAGAGTTTTTGCCCTGTCCCAAATGTCTGGAATATTTTAGGGCAAATAAACAAAGATTGTTAAAAATTGGGCAGTCTTTTGTTTTTTGCTTTTGGCAGACCGTTTAAGAGCAGCTGTTTGCTGAGACTGTGTCTTCCTTTCTCACATAACATAGAAGGGGAACCTTGATTGACTGTTTTAAATGTGTCCAACCTAAGAATTCTGCTCCTGGAGCTGCTGAAGTCTTGGGGCACCTATACACATACACTGAGGCTGCTCCAACGCGCTGTAATTACAATGTGTTGGAGCAGACTTGATTAATTGAGTCTGCTGTAGCATGGTAATTACTGTGCTCCAGCAGACTCCAGTGTTGTATGTCAGCATCCCTGCACTGAAAAATGGTGTTGGGGATACTTTTTTTTAACTACAGCTTGTTCGGGCTTTAGTTAAAGTGCCCCTGCCACCATTTTTCAGCGTGGGGACACTGATGCACATTACTCTCTGGATTCTTTAATTAGAGTGCCACTCTAATTAAAGCGCCCGCCTCCCAGAGCATGTCTAGACTTTATTCAAAAATATATGAAGAAATACAAGCAGAAATGTTTGTGTCCCTTTTCTCATGACAAAGTCCTTAATTCAGTTGTGCTGCATTTGTAAACTCACATACCCTGGAAATCACATTTGCTTTTATTTACTGCTTGCTGAAAATAGAAACTAAGAGAAATAGTCACATGGGAGCTATTCAGCCCTACTGCATGCTGTGCTCTGCTTCTTTCCCTTTTTAATGCTTCTTTTAAGTAAGGACCATCAGCCTTGTTCCTCTCCCCTGGCAACAGAGCACACTAACATGGCCAGATGCATGCAGAATGTGCAAGCTAGAATATACTGTACTGCACTGTATTGCATTGTAACCTCAGCTATTTCTAGTGCTCTGACCTGGTGAGGAATTCTGCTTGTTTTGGGATTAAAAAAACCTTGATTTCTCTTTATGTTTCTCATAGTCTAGGTAGTGTTTATCCTAAGAGAGGCTGACACGCAAAGATTTTCAGGTAAAAATATATACCTTTAGGCTAGAAACAGAAATTACACATAAACTGGTGTAGGTGACCGGAAGCCGATTCAAATCTGTAACACAACAAAAGTTGTGCACTTAAACCGCTTTCAAAATGGCCGGAACCTATTTAAGATTAACCTGGATGGATGTAGTATTAGACTTAACTCATTTAGATTAAATCGGTTTATTGAACTTCTGCCCCAGATCCCCTCCAGATTCAAGATAACTCCCAGTTCTGTAGCATCCCAGAATACTTTGCATCTCCCCCAGTTTGCAGGATGGGCAGGCTAGCTTTGGCCCAGCTGTCTTATCCAGCTGAGCAGGGAGGTGTGCTCTAGTGCCCCTTGATTTCTGGTCTAGGCTGCTGCAGGCATGTCGCTGCATTTCCAGAATCAAAAGTAAATGTCTGTTCACTTGCTTCTGGTTCAATTTATGCAGCTTCAAGTAATCTGTGAAGATTGAATCTGTTCAGCCTCTGGCCTTTTTGACTGTTTGTACTTAGCCCTATAGACTAACTAAATAAGATTATTTATGTATGTGGGGCACAAACTTTCATGAATCCCAGTTCGTTTCATCAGATGCTTGGGTTCATAAAAGCTTGTGCTCTCTTGTATGTAATCTTATTTAGCTATTCTGTAAAGGTGCATATCTACCCGGCCTTCTGACTGACTTCAGACTAATACGACTAACTACTACTTCAGGCAGATTTTTACGTACCTGGACAATCTTCCTTGTAATTGCATTTTAAGTGTTCTTTTGCTGAGAAACCTTTAACATGCTCTTGAATGACAGAATGAAGATAAGACGCATCCTTTTCTCTCTCAACTTTTGTAAAGCCTTTCTTAAAATCTTTTACTAACCACTTCCTGACTAGGAGAACAGTCATTCCTATCACTGCAGTTCATACCAAAGGTTGTCCTATACCATCCTCTATGAATGGGATAGATGATGCAAAATACACTTGTGCCTTGGTTTGCATCAGGAAAGGAAGCCGTGGTATTACCTGAGCCATGAGTCTCTGATGGCAAATCTGTAAAGTGAGGCTTCCCCCCCACCCCAATGCAAAGACTTCTTTCTTTAGTCTGCCTTTGTCTGCTTTCCTTGATCTAATTAATATACAGTGGAATTATATATTTAACTTGGGGGGGGGGGTGGAGAACTCATCCTACTAAAGAGAGATACTTGGGGAAAAGACCTGATTTATCATAAAAGGGCCCTGTTAAAATAGAAAGTCTTCCAGCGTAGGCTTTCCCCAACCTTTGTAAATCCACTTGTTAGTTGCTTTAGGTTTTAAACTTAGGTTTTGGTCTTTGCTATGGCAAGCATTCAAAGTTTACTTAGGAAGAATAATTCTGCACAAAGACCTTTGGTTTGCGTGGGTGGAGTCAACCCAGTAGTTCTCTGGACTGGAGGATTTCCTGTTATGAGAAGACATTTATGAGTTAGTTATGTTTGTGTTTGCTTCTTTTTAGCAGGAAGTATTATATATCTCTTGTGCAGCAACAATCGGTCTTCATTCCAGACATCTTGTAGAATAAGCAAAACAGACAAAGAGAGATTTAAGAAAAAATATCCTAAGGGAGCAAGGATACGGTAGTCAGTAAGCACTGCTTCCTAAACCTTTTACAGCTGCACCCTACCTGTCAGGCTGGTTTCTTGTAGTTAGAGAGAGCAGAAAGGAAATGGGATGAAACGCTGCCATTTCCTTCTCATCACTGGAATATGTATAGATACTGAAATATTCCTGGCTAGTGGTGACCTCACTGGAGGGGCATTTAACCGTAACTCTGTATTTTATATCTTTTGGTGTGAAGTAAAATCCTATCCTATCGATTTTAAAATCTAACCCTAGTGGTTTACTGACACCAAAGTTTTCTGGCATTTCAGTGTTGATCAAATATTCCTTTAATGTGGTAACTCAAAACCTAATGCAACAGGTTTTTATCTAGAACAGGGAGAGACAGCTCAACTGGTAGCACGGGCCATCGTTACCCATCAGCCACTCCAGCAACCATGGGCAGAGGCTGCGGCTAGGAAGAGCAGCCCTTCTTGTGTGCTGCAGCATCTGGCTGGAGCAGGTGATCAGCCCACCATTAGCAAAACACAAACTGGATGAAACAGCTATAGAATCAGCAGGCCCTTAATAAAATGTGGACTAGATTAGATGTTTTCAGGCTAGATCTGGCCTGTGAGCCATAGGTTACCAACCCCTGATCTACAATATACCTGGCTGAAGTCAAATTTTGGAAGGAAGTAATGACCATAACTAGGTAGTAGTGGCTGTTATACCCTCTCTGTCCTTGCCTAGTATTCTGCTTCTGTCTTTCCAAATATACAGGCTCTAAATTAACCCATACAGCTATGTTTGTAAGAGTCAGTGTCCTTTGTTCACCAGAAAGTCTGCTTAACCCAATCTCCCTATTTCACTGAGGAGTTCTGTGTGATGTGGTCGGGGGATAAAGTGTCAGCTATGTTAACAGTTGTGTCTCCAGAGGTTAAATTGCATCCATGTCAAGATGGCATTATGAGGAATTGGGAGAGGTACTTGAGCAACAGCGAATAATTCTGGTCCCTTTCCTCATGCAGGACTTGGTTTGCAAGCTTGACTCTTCGTGGTACAGCACTGGAATAGAAGTGTGTGGCTTCAGTGGACACAGCGTGCTAAATCTTGAGAAGAACAAATGTGACCTAAAATAATCTAACCTTTGTTTGTAGGTCAGGCTATTCCTGCAGGGTTACATGTGCGATTAAATCTTCAGACAGGAGAAAAAGAAGCCAAACTTCCAGATAACACAAATGAAAAAAGTGACATGAAAGACCAGAAAAAAAGGAAAAGGTATGGTAGAATGAACTGCTTGCCTTTTTGCTGTATAGAGGTACATGGGGGTTTGATTTTTGTTCCTTTTATTAGGAGCAAGAGATCTCAGGGACTTTAATTGGAGTTTTGGGTGCTCAGCATTTAGACAACTGGGGCCTAACTGTGTTGCTTCCTTTTGACATAGGTAGCAAAATGCCTTTCTGATGTATTTGGAGACATGTTCATAGATTTTCATGCCATGATTCTGAAACTGAATCTGGCATGTAGTTTCTAGTAGGTATCCTTTTGTTTGTTTAAATCTTCTGTAGCAGCGGGATGAAAAATATTTTTTGAGAACTTTATGCAGAAGGGCATCTTAGAGTACGCTTTGTTTATTCTACTGCAGAGTCAGATGCAACATGTTGTTTACTTGCCAATGTGCATCAGCTCTAAGCAGCCATTTAAATGTCAGGCCTTGCTGACACGCATTCAAGATGTCACCAGCATTCACTATATCAATTTTTATAAAATTGTCTAAAATATGTTGCTTGCACCTATGTTTCCCTGTGTGCAGTTTTTACAATGACAGATTTTGTGAACGTAGGAAGACTTATTTTTCTTCAATATACTAGTGCTGCCATTCTGTGCCCCCTGCCAAGCGTGCAGAAGCTTGTTCATTTGGGGAAATCCCAGCCTTTAGGTTTCCTTTTACTAGCGCAAAAGCACATGATACCAAAATTAGTTGCTCTAAATCTGTAGGAGGAGGTTGGGGCAATTCATGGCCAGTAGCACACATTGTTTCCAGGAGAGCATGTTTCCCTCTTGATTTTTGAATTACATGCAGCCCAACCCTACGTTTTGGTTATGAGCTGGGATCCAGGTTTTCTGTGGAAAAATGCAGATTTTTTTCCTTTAAAGGAGCAAAACGTGGGAAACCATGGATTTCCCCTTATAGGCTGGCAGAGTTCCAGCCTGCAAGGGACTACTTGCCCGGGCCCGGGCCTGGGGGAAGTGGGGTGTAAGGGGCACCACATACATGTGTGCACACATGTACATGGCCAGCAGTACAGCCAGCCAGCAGCTCCTCCTGCCGGCAGATTAGTCTATGGGGAGAGGGGCACAGTGGGGGCAGTTTGAGGTGGCAGTAGCCACAGCAAGGGATGGACTGGGGCAGGGTTGGCATCTGGGGCTGGAGGCAGTGCCCGGGGCCAGAATGCACAGCTGCAGGGCCCGGCCGGGGGATCAGGACAGAGATCTGCACGTGCACCCACAGCAGGCATGTGGCTGCAGCCTGCCACCTCTGTGGCCCAGGGGGTGGGGCTAGGTACAGGATTGCAGTGCAGGGCGGGGAGGTTTGGTGCTGCTGCCAGCACTGCCAGAATCCCCATGTCAGCTGTACCACCATGGCAAGGCACCCCCTGCCCACTCAGTAGCAGTGGGGGTGGCAGTGACATGGAGTTGTCTCCCCTCACCCATCTGCTGTTGCTGGGTAGGAAGGGGGTGTGCCTCACCATGGCAGTGTGGCTGGCACAGGGCTCCCAGCTGTGCTGGTGGTGGCACCAAGTCTTCCCACCCTGCCCGCCTGCATCAGGTCCTGCCCATTGGGTTGCAGAGGCCCCTGGGTGGAGGACAGCAAGGTGGGGAGCCTGAATTGTTCCCCACCCTTGCTTCCCATGGGGTGTGCTTGGGTGTGCACCAGCTGTGCTGCCTGTGGGGTTGAGGGGCCCAAGTTCTGCTCTGGCTGTGGCAGCTGGGGCTCAGGTGCTGCTGGTCAGCTGTGGCTGGCACCCACAAAACAGAGAGCGGGCAGGATGCAGCCACTAGGTCCTATAGCTCTGGCAGCTACAAGGGGACAGGGGGCTGCAGGTTGAGAGTGAGGGGTCCTGGTGGGGATGGAAGGGCTGTGGTTTAGGAGTGAAGGGCACCAGCAGGGCCAGAGGGCTACAGGTTGGGCATGAGGGGCACTGGCAGCGATGAAGGGCTGCAGGTCAGGACTGAGGGGCAGCATCATGGGAAGGGGCAGGGGCAGAGCACTGGCATATCAGGGCTGCTCAGTGCCTTGAGGCAGTGGGCAGGGCTGGGACAGCCAGAGCTGGACCCTTGTCCTGGTGAGTGAGAGGGGTAGGTGAAGCTCTGATTTTTCCATGATGAAAAAAAAATTTGAAATTAATGCCAAAATATTTTATTATAATAATTAAGCCACTGTTAGTTTTCCAAATTGCTTTAAAATTATAAATATATCAATAAAACAGAGAATTTTGGGGGGTTTTATCAGAGAATTTGGGATTTTTAAACTGAGAAAACCAAGATCCCTGCTTCCAGCTCTGGAACTAAATGCACCCATATCTTATGAGCATATGGTCTTTGACAGTTCTGGGGACAACTGTGCTACTTTTTGTTTGTTTATAAAATATTTCCTAGTTTATATATCCCTAGATGGTAGCCAAGGGCCATAAATTGAAATTGTTTTTATTGTATGTTAGAAATTGAGATTCTGGGTTTGCATACGGCTTTTCAAAATTTCACATATGGATTTCCAAATTCTATCACAGAGGATCACCGTTTGTCATGGCAACTGTCAGTACCTGGTCCACACCAGGGAAACTAATGAACTGCCCAAACATCGTGCAATCCTATGGCTTTTATGCCACTGAGCCTACACTCTGAATCTTAAAACTTAACATTGAGGGTCTTTCAGTTGCCAAGCAAAGATCACTGTAAAGATAAAGGGTCTTAAAGCCACACTTCAGACTTAAGCACTGGATATTACTTGTAGCATTAACTTGCTAGTATGTTATATGCAATATATGGGGAAATTCTAGTTCCCAATATTTTCTCCAGGAAAAGGTTCATTGCTGTGTTGTTCTTTCTTCCTTAAAAAAAATAATTATTCCCCTACATAACAAATGTTTTGTTTTTTCTGCAAGGCTGGACAAGGTGGATATTGACTCAAATTCATTTACATCGCAGGAACTCAAGGAGGCTTTGGCTAAATTGAAGGAAAATGAAAAGACAAAAAGCACAATGGAGGTAAAGGTCGTCTCCATTTTTAAAGCAATCTGTGTGACACTAGTATAAATGCTCTGTGTAGCTTGCATTAAAAAAATAAAAAAAACATGCTAAGAACTGTTGCTAGAAAACTTCCTGTATTTACCAGAATACAAGATGAGCCTGAATTTAAGACGATGCTTAGATTTTATACACGAACAACTTATAAGACAGGCAATGAAGAAGGCAGTAAGGGGGTAGGCAGATCGGGAGGCAGGGGGTGGCATTCTTGCTGTGACACTGGCAGGCTCCATCCCTGCTTCAACTTGAGGCATAGATCGTAGCTCCCACCTGTCCTCATAAGTCATGCCAGCTCCATGCTGCTATGGGGTCTAGTGGGGGCCATGCTCTGTGGTCCAAGCTTGAGTGGTGATGTAACTTGCCTGCACTGGAGGAAGGGTAAGGGCGGGTGGTGGGAGAGAGGGGGCTGTGGGGCAGGGGCCTGAAGCTGCCAGGAGGCAGTGGAGGGAGAGGCAGGGGGTGCAGAGGCAGTGGGGAACTACAGGTTTTTTTATTTTAATTTTTATTCTTTTGGCCTTAAAGGCCTTTGTATAGTACTTCGGTACTTCTGTATTTATACCTCGAGCATGCCATTTTCTTGATGACTATTTTATTAGTTCTCCCTGAAGAAGGTGCTAGTTTTGGTTTCTTACCATGTGGCCATATGCGCACTTTAGAAGTGCACTCAGGTCACCTGTCCAGCAACAGAACAACTATCTAATGGTGATGTCTTTTGATCACTAGCCACCTGAGCCATATTTGAACCAGAAAACTGGAGGTTGAAATCTCAATATAACCATCCCCACAAGCCACCTAAATGCCAGATGTAAGGTCTTATGGACACTCTTCAAACAGTGCTACAAATGAAAAGGCAGATGTCTCTTATAAACCCAAAGTTAGGACATCAGTAACATTTCTGATGGGATGCTACTTCCTTATTGTTTCTCATTGTGCATCATTATGATTAGATCTGAGTAACAGTGCTGTTCACAAACACTTTTGTGACGTGTGGTGATTTTTCTCGCTGCTGTCCCTTTTGTTTTCCTGCTGTTCATTCTTTTGGCTTGCTTGGTTGAACGTCAGTTTGTTTTGTGTGTCATTTTATCCAATGACTCATTAACACAAAAACATACATAAACAGTGTTGGAAGCAGGGACCAGGACCCAAGACTTGTGAAGGAGTGCCCTCACCTGTGGGCTGCAGTGTCAGACTCGCTTTGGCTTTCTCTGACCCTGTGGATCTTGAGTTCCTTCCTACATAACAGCCCACTTTAAAGAGGAGGGATGGAAGGTGTTCTCCTCCACATACCCCAACTGTTTGATAGCCCCGTGGTGAGGGCACTGTCCTGAGCAGTGGGAGAAGTGTGAATCCCATCTGGTTGAAATGGAAATTTTTAGATGCCAAGGAGTTCTTGGACATCGGAGCAGTTAGTTTTTTTGTTAAGTTCTGTTTATGATGTCACCTTCTGAGTCCCCAAAATTCTGCATTTCTCATCGTGGCCCCCATACATCTGTGTTGGTATTTCCTTTTTGAGGATTATTTGTCTGGCATCCTGCATTGCTGATAGAAGTTGTTTTTTTGTTTTTTGGTGAATGCCATTTAAATGTAAAAAGCAGTAGTACCCTATTGTGGGGAATAACCTGTGTCTTCCAAAAAATATTTGAACACATACTTTGCCTGCAACTGAGCTAAAAACAGCTCTCTCAAATGAACCTGAAACGCTCCATTTAAAATCATTACGCCAGCAGGAACCATAGTCATCCCTGGACTAGCTCCACTGAAGTCAATTGTCCCCATACAGTCTATTGCTAAAATCTTTTTCTTTTGCTGGGGCAAGAAGTGATAGCATTTTGAATGTCAGTACCACGTGTATTGTATTTAGCTATCAGTAGCACAAATTGTACAACTGTCATTAGACTGACAATAACTTAACTCTCCTTGCTAAATTGTTCCCTTTGACAGCGTGAGCCCATGGATTTCTTTTTCTTTCTTTACCTTCTATATTGAAGGTGTCACGCTGAGATTGGAAACCTCTTGGTTTTATAATGTCATTGTCCTACTTACAAAAACAAGTAACCACATCATCCTTGTTTTCTGATGTCTGTTTGTTCCAGAGGCTGCTTCAGAATGGACTTCCTTGTTTCTGTAAATTCTCTTGGCCTCATCCTGTCTTCAGCCACTGTTGTCTTTGCTTCCTTCCTTCCTTCCTTCCTTCTCTCCATTCATATAGCACCAGTCCCTGCTTTGTTCCTCTAGACAGCTAAGCAAATTTGGTGTTGGAGTTGTCTTCTGTGCAGGCACTGTGGCCTGAAAAACTTTCTGGAGTTTTCCTCCTCCCTGACTCACTGTCTCCTCTCATATCTTGGTTAGAACCTTCTTCCTTGCCTACCACGTCTCTCTTACTACCTCTCACTCTAATTTTGCTGAATTCAGCCTCACTTCTTTAGGCTATTGTTCTTATGCGGGATGTTACAAAACAGCTGCAGTGCTGTTTTATCATCAAGCTCTGGTTTTGTTCCCAGTATTTGACAAGCTCAAAACCATTTAAAAAGTGAGTTTAATGGGGTGGGGGGGAGGGAGGACTACAACCCCAGGTGCCTGCCTAAATACTTTGGGTAAATTACAAATTTGGTAACAAATGTGGGTAATTTGGGTGGTTCAGAGTGGATCTGCACTGCATACTGTAATGGAATGTGGAGGTATGTAAACTATCTTTAAACAAACTAGCTGGAGTATGGGAAGGGTCTAACCATGGTAGGAGCTCTGTGCTGGTGGTGTTGGATGACTTTGAGTGAACAAACTAACTCATTTAAAGTTAGCTCAGGTATCTCACTGCTCTTCTGTGAACATGAGGTCTGATGGGCTCTGTTAGATAAAGTGCTCCCACTCTGTCCTGAGCTGCTACACAAGGAAGCAGAGTGCTTTTTAACAGCTGCTGCCTTCCAGACTGGAGGGTAAAGTGCCTGAATTTCATTGCTGGGTGGAAAGGTTTTGAAACATGTTCAGTGATTTTGAGATCCTCTGGGATGAGAGATCATATATAAAAAAATGAGAAGATGCCTTTGGTGTTTATTGAGTAGGGTAAACATTGTGGTGCTTTTACTTTTTCAGCAAATCAAGAATAACTATTCTCCCCACTTCTGTATTTTACTTAATCTTAAGAGGTGTGTAGGAGGTGGATATGCTATACAGAACACTAGCTACAGACTAAGCTATTAGGCATTGTATCTTTTTTTCATACTAGTAACTAAGGGCCATATTTTCAAAGCCATCTGGATGTCTGTTGGGATTTTTTTCAGGAACCCCTGGGCATACTTCTCTAATTTAAATCAAGTGGAGTTAGCTACTAAAGGCGGAATCCACAGTGGACTTAAACATTGTTATGATCAGCATCATGATGTCAAACTTTTTGGGCTCTAGCATCTTGGAATATAATCTAAAGCTCTGAGTCAGGCACCTAAACTCCCTGTAGGAGAATTAAGAATGGGAACCATGACAGCCACAGCACTGAGCAGAGAGCTGCCTCCCCTTACTAATAGAAAAGGCTGAGAATATGGATG
>NW_017729000.1:43774331-43776155 GCF_001723915.1 Gavialis gangeticus | reverse complement strand
AATGGGAACCATGACAGCCACAGCACTGAGCAGAGAGCTGCCTCCCCTTACTAATAGAAAAGGCTGAGAATATGGATGTGACTTATATTCTACCCCAATTTGAGCTGTTGGCACCCCCCTTTAATTGGGATTCATAGCCTGGAACCCTTTTCTGGATTTAGGTGCTTGAATTGTTTCCACCAAAAACAAAGGGGGTTGCTACTCTGAGGGCCTATGTACCAGACTATTGTGTAGAATAATTCCACTTTTAACTGCTGCATGGGCAAATGTACATTTAAAGATGACCTGTTCCCCTAATCTACTCTTTATCATCTGCATTCACCTTTGGCATTTCTTCTCTTATTTTCAAGGCTAATCTGGAAGATGTCAGAAAAAGGTTCCGTCCCATAGAAGAGCTGAAGGCAGAATTTGAGCAACTCAACATGAGGATAGAAACTGATTACGAAATTATGGTTAAATTAATCAACAAATTTAACAGCTCTGATTCTACGCTGGATGAAAAAATAGCAGCACTTTATGATCTTGAGTATTATGTTCATCAGGTAAGGCATCAAAATCTTTTTAGCAGCGCCCATGTAAATTCCAGGGGATGTGGTGTCATAAATGTGATTTTTATTCTTCTTTTCAGCATTGGATAATACATATTGTTTAATTATGACAGTCCTAGGACAATAAGAGGTTTCACAAGACTGCTTCAGGCTTATTTTATTATATATTAGCTCTAATACATTATTATTTTTAACAGATAAAATATAATAACCATTTAACCAGAGGCTAGCGTTGCCCACTTTGCTATGTGCTCTCGGCTCTTGTTTTATGTCGTCTTCTTTGCTTTTGGTTTTATGAAGATAGGTTTTATTATTATGTATGTCTGCTTTTATAAATGAAGCTGTTGGTTGGTTCCCTAATTGCCTTCTATGGTTACAAGAGTGGCTACTTCATAAATAAAATTATTTCACTTTTATTTATACTTGAAAAGCATCTGTTATTGAATGCAATCTTTTGCAATTCCTCCCTGTCTCCCCACACAGAATGCCATTATCTCAAGCTGTTTTGGGTACATGTTACCCGTCTATCTTTTTGGATCACTACATAGTTTTCCTGGCAGATCTCTGGTTCTGCCAGCAAAGCTGTAAGTGTATCCACACTTGCAGCTCCCCTGTGGTGGCAGAACCCCTTTTCCTCTGCCAGCAGAGCAGTGTGAGCTCCTTGACTGACAGAAGGCTACTGCTAGCTGGCATGGCCCCTTTAACAAAGGTGCCTATCCAAGGTATGCTTTGTAGTCTGCTGGTGCAGCTGATAAATGGAACCATGGGGGTAGGGCAGAAGCCCCACAGAGCCACCCAGAGGCAGATTAAGATGTTGGGGTCCTCGGGAAAGAGAAGATTGGGGGCTACAGCAGGGGAAGAGAGTGCAGCTGTTGTGGAAGAGTCACCCGGTTCTCATTCGCTTACTGACAAGTTATGGTGAACAACGTAAGGTAAATATATTATCATATATGCAACTAAATATGTAAGTCATCTTCTAATTTGCTTTATATTGCTCACCCTAAAAGGCCAGTGAATGAGAACTGGGCCCATGCTTGGCAACACTGAGTCTAGGTATCTCTGGGGGAAAATCTAGGCATCCATAGGCCCCTAATTGGTAGAGGTCCCTGGGCCTGGGTTCTGCTGGCCTGTGTGTTAATCTGCTTGTGGGGCTACTAGAAGCACAGTGTTTTAGGAGCTTCCATGTGAAGGTCTTGTTGTGGTGTTAGTTTATGGTAGCCCAGGTCTCAAGGCTTGCTGCTGTTAGGATTTTTGATAGCTGTTTTGATGACCTGTG
>NW_017729000.1:43765754-43774320 GCF_001723915.1 Gavialis gangeticus | reverse complement strand
TAGGCATCTGGCTGGGGTTACTTAACCCCAGTGCTCTTTCCTCCCTGGAGCAGGGGGGTCGGACCTGATGAACTGCCTTCTGACCCTAGAAATCTATGAAATTCTCTCTTCAGCCTGAAAGCATTCAAATCCCTTGCATGCCCTAGCCGTCAGGCTAGAGTCGTGCCCTTCTTCGGTCCAGAGAGCTACTCTTTCTGCACTGGGACATCTCCAATATAAGGAGTGAAAAATGCTCCCACCCCAGAAAGGCTACAAGGATTCCTACTGGCCAGCTACAGACAGCCCCCTGGCTCAGTACGTTGACTAACTCTCCCCATGCACTTTACTAGGACCCCGTTACTTTAGAAGGATTCTGGGTTATGCACTACTCCTGACCTCAGAGTGCAAGTCCTTAACTGAATCAAGCACCTAATTCATAAGCAATTCCAGTCTTCCTTCCCAAACTGTGCATTCCCCACCAGGATAACAGGAGGGCACCACAGCTACTTTGTGTGGTGCATTGTGGGAGTGACGCATAATAAAATATAGTCTCCTATATGGATCTGTGCTTTTTGCTCGTTGTCTGTGACCTGTGTTTCTGTACTTGCCAACCCCATTATGATAGTGTCCTGTGCTTGTGTGTACTGTCTGCTGTTAGGATTTTTGATAGCTGTTTTGATGACCTGTGTTAAGTGCATTCTTCATCTTAGCCTGGTCCCTGTGGAACAGGTATCCACAGCTCAGAACCCATTTCCAAAAGGCCAGTAGGCTTCACTGACCACCTCTTGCCTTGTCTACCTCTAGTACCAGACAGCAGCCACTACCCCCAGGCCAATAGGATGCATGTTTATCCATGTGCTTTTGGTGGCTCCCCTCAGCAGCTGTACTATCAAAGCATGAAGTGCCTTCTGGGAAACACCAAGCGCTAAAGGGAACAAGGCTGCTGGCAGAAGGCCTCCGAGTATCCTATATATGCCTGCTGCTGGACAGTGAAGGAAGTCTTGCTGCTTGGCAGAGGTGAATTAACTTTGCCAGCAGAATGGAGGGTTCTGCCACCAAAGAGGAGCTTTGGGCATACAGCTCTGTTAGCTTAGTTTCATACTGGAAATCAGTTCCAGAAAGAAAAAATACTGAGGATGAAGAGAGTAACATTAAGGCTTTGTCTACCCAAGAAAGTTTGCTTGGGGATTTAATTAGTTTGTTTGTTTTTGATGTAACCTAAGGGGTGAATTTAAACCAGTTTCATTATACATGTGTAACCCTCTTATGCACACTTTCAATCTAGTTTGAGTAGGCTGCTTTTCATTTTAGTGTTTTGTTTGGAAAAAGCTTTGTGCTATGCTGAAAATAGCTACTCGTACCAGAACAAATATGTGCAAGCAGGCAGGTACTGCTGTAACCGTATCTGTATAACTATATTGGAATAGCAAGTTAATCTTTCCCATATATGTAGACTGTTGAAGAAGTGGCCAGTGCCTAAGGTACCAACAAAAAGTCGATATCCTAAAATTACCCAATGGCAAGTGGTTCTCCTATTCCTCTTGACTTGAGTTTGGGAGCTGTATTTGCCTGTAAATCAGCTGTTGCCTTTGTGCAGCCTTTCTCCTTTATATTCTGTTTCCCACAGCAGTCACATACAGAATACTACTAATGAGAAGTCTGCTTCCGGATGAAGGTGGGGTAGAAAAATTGGGTGAGGATAGATTGAGATTGCAGTTGAAGAGAGATTGGTTGTAGCAGACGAGAGGCTTGGTAGACCTTGGAGACTGAAATGTTTTCTCAAGTCTTCTGGCAGTGTGGTCCTGTTATATTAGCTTAGGCAGAGTGGGGAAAATTGTACTGCTGCTATCCATGCTGTACCCTTTCTGGGGACAAGAGATTAGTCTTCAGAGATGGAAACTGGAAAAATTCTCACCAGCAGGAAATTAACTTAAAGAACAAGTTTCTTTTTTTCTTTTTCTTTTTCTTTTCATTTCCTTTTCTTTTCTTTCTTTTTTTTGAGAATTTAAAGTTTTACTTTTCAAAAGTAAAAATGGGGTGATAAGAACCAGAGCCCATCTGCTGAGATTCCTGCAAAAGGAAATTGCATACATGTATTATTCCAATGTCCTTGTTCTCCTATTTCTATCCTGAATCTTTCATATACACTCAGAGTTGCATACTCTTTGTTCCCAATATGTCTGTCACCATGTGCATTTGTCTTACTCAAAGAATGAATGTGGACTGCAGATGTCCTGCAGGCTGGGTATTTACACTTCAGAACCAGGGAAACCGATTTTTAGTCTCTTAATTTAGAAATGCTTGTGTAGATGGTAACAGACCACTGCTTTCTGGTTTGTTGAATGGAATCATGCCCTAATCCAAACACACAGATGGGATCTGAATAACCAAAGGAAGGGAATGGGGACAAAACAGTGTGACTAGAGTAATAGGATTCTTCTGTGCCTTGACCACAGCATTTGTATGAGAGACAGATGTTGGTGCAAATTGTGGATGGGTAGTCCCTCTTCATCAGCCAGGTGCTTGATAAGAAGTATTACTTACCCCTCAGAGGGCCTGGTGACTGCTTTTCTTTTCTTTTTCTTGCTAGTTGTTTGATACGAACGTCAGCAATGCTTATATAGAGCTGCCAATTACAGTTGTGTAGCAGTGTACACAAAAGAATGAACCAGGCAGGAATTTTCTGTTGTGTAACTCGTACCAGGCTAATGGGATCTGAGTAGCAATCTTAGCAAGACACTACAGAAGGATGTTATGGCAAGTAGCCAGACCTGTGCAGACCTATTGAGGATACAGTATTAGGCTCCCTTACCTCTGCTTTTTAAGGTAACGGTCCAGAAAGTCTTTCAGCCTCCAGTTTGATCCCTCATGGTCTGTCCTGCTATTGCTAATATTCTGGCCTCATGGGTCTTTCCTAATACTAGTTCCTCAAGGTGCAAAATGTATTGTGGAGGTGAAGTCCAAGAATGGAGAACCGTGTGCATTGCTGAGATTTCTTAGCAGAGGGTTGTGGTGCTCTCTGAGGAGCAAATCAGAGCAGAATTCTAGGGCGGTAGCAAGCAGAGCAGCATCAGTACCTCCGAAGCAGCAGAGAAACCTGACAGGAGCTGAGTTCATCCTTAATGTAACCAGGGAGGGAGCAGTGGAACAGGGTCAGGGATTGGATTGCAGCGTGTGCAGAATGGGATCAGGCGACTTTCTCAACAATGTGCTTTTGAACAGAGGCGCAGGGCTGGGGCACACATTTTGTCTAGCTCTTATTTTTCCATTTAGGATCCACTCAGCATGGACTGAGGCTTTCAGGTGATACCTAAAAAGAATGATGTGCCCTGTTATTTCTAACATGCACAAAACATGCAAAGAGGAAGAAAACGAAGCATAACTCACTTAAAGCTAATATATTTGCTTACCAGCAGTCTCCATTTTTTTTCTCCATTATTTATCCTTCTTTCCTTTTTTCTCTCTCCTCCATCCAAAACTGCTTCCAATGCTAATTGCCTCTCCTTTCTGTGTTATTGGCATTCGTTGTTTCTCCTCTTCTCTTTACTCTCACTTTTCCTCTCTTTTCTGTCTCCCCAAATTTAAAGCTGTTCCTTCTGTGACTCCTGTCATATGCCCATCTCCTGTACCCCAACTGTGCTCCATATTTGTTTTATTGGAGAGCTCTCTTTGGCTTTCTTCTGCCCTCTTTTCAGTGGACTGGAGTGAAGCTCCAGCTGACTGCATCACAGTTGTTCAGCAATGCATTCCCAGCTCTCCAGGGAAGTTCTTGCATGATTTTTTTTAAAGGTGACTGAGAGGAGTAGTGCTCTGAGCAGACTCCAACAAATAAGCTAAGGTTAAAAAATAAATATTTAGAGTATTTACATTGTTTTAACAATTTTTATTCTAGGCTTATGACTGGAAGGTCTTTTACTAGAACTAGAGCTAACCTATAAGACTTGCTCAATAAGCTTATTCTATATGCACACATGGAAAGTATGGAAATTAGCCATGCTGTTTCCCCTATCATCTCAGATTTTTTTCTTCAATTTTAGTTTTATGTACTAAAATTTACAGTTATTGGGTAATAAAAGTAAATGCACTAAGATTAGTTTGGTGGGTAGATCTCTGTGTAGAGGAAGGTCAGCTTAGAGGAAGATGAAGTGGACTGTGGAAAGTTATCTTTCTCATGCCCAGTTTAGAATTCCTTTTTTCATCTCATGCACTGTTTTGTTTGCACCTCCATCATGAAAGGGGGATGGGGAAATTCCAAAGCCAAAAGATGGCAAGATTAAAAAAATAAATAAATGGGGTTTTGTAAACTCCTTTCTCTTTTAAAGGAACAGACACTATATCGGGGCGGCAAAGTCCGACCTGCAGGATGGATCTGGCCGGCACTGGACTCAATTTCCCAGCAGACCCTGCCTGTGTGGCTGGCAGGGCGCAGGGCAGGGCAGGGCAGGGGGCTGCTCTGGAACTGCTGGGATCCTGCAGTGGGGGCAGCTTGATGCAGCTTTGCCCTGGCTCTGGAATCTCAGCCTGCATGCTCTGGGCAGGGGTGCACAGCCAGCAGATTGTGGCTCTGTCCCAACTCGGGACCACGTTGTCACCACTGCAAGGAGCTGGGGCAGAGCTGCAATCCGCCGCCTGCATACTCAGGGCAGGTGCGTGCAGACAGCAGATTGTGGCTCTGCCCTGGCCCCGGACCAAGCTACCCCTGCTGCAAGATCCCAGTGGCTCCAAAGCAGCTCCCAGCCCTGCCCTGCCCTATGGCACACTCTGCGAGCCAGACTGGGGCCAGTCTCCATGGAAACCTCAACTTTGCACTATCACAGCACAGCTGCAGCTGGGGTCTCCATGGAGACCGGCCCCAGCCATGCAGGCAGGGGCTGCTGGGAAATGGAGTCCTGCTGCTGGCTGGAGCTGCCATTTTGCCCACACGTGCATTATATGTTATTTATAAACTGTTTGGCATTGTCCCTGTAAATTTTTATTGCAAACTAGTTGTGTAGACAATTTTCTAATGTTACAATTCAGTGCTGATGTTTTCTTTCCCCACAGTTCCATAAGGGTAGCTTAAAATCTATTTCAAAAGTATTTTTGAATATAGGATTTGCCATAGTTGAGTGGTTCATCTACTTGGAACAATTTTCTCTGATTCTATTTAGTTTAGTACTGGCTGCTTCTGAGGAAGGGGCAGGAGTCTGCAACCAGCAGCTATAGGTTACCCTGCCTCCAGGGAAGTTTCTTGCTAGCCTCCATCAATTAGAGCTTCCAACTTAACATAGAACTGTGGACAGTATTAGTGTAGAAAGTCTGCAGCAGTTTCTCTCTTGCTCCAACCCAGCTATTTTAGAATATGTGGCAAGTGCACTATTGCTGCTGCCAGGTTACTAGACAATTATTTCAAACTCTTCAAGCTTGCCGATTGGAGCTCTTTTTATATTTGTATAACTTACAATTCCCTGGTTTCCCAGTAGTGGTCTTCTGGAGTGAGAGAAAGGAGAACTTATTTTGTTTTGACAGCATCAGATTTCCTTAGTTAACCACGTGTCAGAGGAAAGTTTAATCAAATTATTTGAAATTTCAGTGATGTGTTCTGTATTTGATCACAGCCACCTGTCAGTATATATTGTTTTTGTAAATGTCGAGTCTGATCCTTTTAGACAGCATTGTATGAAGTATGAGCTAAGATTTTAATATTTAATTTTCAGGTGCTTTTCAGACAAAATACAAGTTAAATTTAGAAGAGATTTGGTCGATTTTAAACTTCATTTATAGATTTTATACCATTTGCATATCTGTTATCTTTAACAACAGTGTGGAATTCCTTCATAGGTGGACAATGCTAAAGACTTTCTTTCCCTGGGTGGACTTCAATTAATGATTGACGGACTAAATAGTACAGAGGCTGTGATGAAGGAGCATGCTGCCTTTGTCTTGGGAGCTGCATTATCTAGGTGAGTGTGTGTGTGTGTGTGTGTATATATTAGAGAGAATGGGGTTGGGCTGAATGAGAGAAGATGCCTCCAAGAAAACAGACATTCTAACTGCTTGTCTCCATCTCTTTGACTAGATGTGAATTCTCTGTAGTGTCTAGTATCCAAAAAAAAATAACCCAAGGCTGATTAGAAAGTTTGCACTAAAGATCTGTTTCTTTTCCTCTCCTTCATTTAATCTTTTCCACATAAACAGTTCACTTTTTAATAGTGAGATGGTGACTTGAGGCACTCTGCAGTCTTCTGGAGTAACTAAATCTGAAGCTTTTAAATCTAGGAGCCTATATTTGCAATGAAACTTGCATGTACTAATGAGCTCAGGGTGACTTGCATTGGAATGGGTGCCAGGAAACAAAATAAACAACAGGTTGATCTGAAAGGTGTTTGCAATTTGCTTAAAGATTGCTGGTGTTGAAAGTTATCTCTTTTCCCCCCCTCATACTATATAGTGCTGTACCATTCTTCAGAGTGTACAAATTTTGGTAGGGTGGGTTTTATACTGATGGATTTTTTGTTTTAACAAATTCTTTTGGGTTTTAGTATTAATATTTGTGTATATGTTGAGCTGAAAAGTATGGTTAATTAATCAAACACTCACAAATCAAGAAATATGGAGTGCTTACTGAAAGCCAAAAACTTGATGATAATTTTGTCTGCTTGTTCTTATGTCTTCAAATATGGTCACTTTACATCAATATAAATGATTTGTCATTTAGAATAGCATATAAAATAAACTCTAGAATCATTTAGACAATCTGACATACAGTGGACCAGACCTTCAACAGCTGTAGATAAGCAGGCCTCCCCTGGTTTCAGTTGAGTTAGGCTGATTTAAACTAGCTAAGGGTCTGACTCACTGTTTTCAGACCAAAAATTCAAGATGTGTCTCGGTGATATCCACAAAAATAAGCCACTTTTTTTTTTTTTTATCACACTCAACAAGTGATAGATTGGTTTCTTTGGTAAGTCTCTCTCAAAGGAAATGCAGCCTCTTTCTTCATATCCTGAAATATGTTAGAGTATAAATTGCTTTATTGGACTCCTTAGTAAAGTGTAGAATCTTAATTGTAACTTTCATAGCTAGAGAGTGATGCTCTATCTGAGAGAGGAATCTGGAAACATTTTGAGGCAACCTGAAAGAATTAAATAGCATATTCCCTGACTATAGCTAAAACAACACAATCATGATGGAGGAAATTAATTATCTTACAATCTGAATGCGTATCAGTGGCCACTAAAGTCTGTATATTGTTTTTCACTAAATTAAAAATGCATTCTGTTGAGCAGAAGAGTACATTTTTTAAATATGGTGAAACTAAGGATTGTTCCTGGAAACACTGAGGGGGTGGGTTTTTTGTTCTGTTTTTTTAAGGACATTCGGAAACATGGTACATTGACTGATACTCTGATTCCCAAATTTGAGGAACTCTTTATGCTTTTTTTCTTGGCGTTGCTTAAGCTTTCTTATTAAATAGATATTTACAATGTCAACTTCTGTATTTTGTGATATCTGCTTAATTTCTTTGGTGCTTGTCTGTCTCTATTTCAAACTGCTTTAGTAGTTGGCACTTGTGAAGCCTCTCCTGGAGTACTGAGAGATGTAGACAAACTGAAAAGGGTCCAGAGGCAAGCAACAGAAAATTTGATTAGAGGCCTTGAAAACCATGATGTATGAGGAAAGATGGGAAGAACTGGAATTGTTTAGTCAAGATGAGAAGATTGAGCATTCTTATAGTCTGCAGGGGTCAGGACAAAGAGTACCAGTCTTAAATTGCAACAGAGGAAACCTAGATTAGATATTAGGAAGAACTTTTTCATTGGGGGCCTGTAGCAAGAGGCTTGGGTGCTCCTGCTACTTTTAAGAGCAGGCAGGTGGCAGAGTAGGTGGTAGGTGTGGCCAGAGACAGTCTGGGGTCACATGGCCCAGAAGGGAGTTGGGCTTAGAAAGGCTATAAGCCCAGGCCCTGAGCTGAGCAGGCAGTAGGGCCCTGGAGGCCACTGAGAGAGCATTGTCTAAGCAGGATGGCTGCAGCTTCTGAATCCCAGCAGCCTACAGCAGTCTGGAGTTTGGGAGGAAGGGACTAAGGCAGGGGTGGGCAAAATACGGCACATGGGCCGGATCCAGCCCATGAGGTCATTCTATCTGGCCCACGGGGCCCCTAAAAAATTTAGAAAATTAATATTTATCTGGCCTTGGTTCCCATCAAAAATGACAGGAGCCAGGAGCAGTAGGACCCAGGGGAAGCCTTGTCGAGCCCCTGCAACAGCAGGGCCTGCCCAGCCCCACCCCCCAGCTAGAAGCCTCAGCAGGGGCTTCTGGCCTCTGGCCATGTGTCTGCCCCGTGCCAGAAACTCAAGTAAGGGAGGGGAGGTGGGGGAAGGGCAGGGGAGGACCCTGGGCATGGAAGGACCCTGGGGAAAAACAGCACAGGGAAAAGCAGCTCCTTCCCCACCCCGTGGCTGGTGCTCCCTGCTGCAGCTGCTCGCAGCCCATGTGAGTCTCTTCTGAGCAGGCACAGGCAGCCCCATGCGGGCTGCGAGTGGCTACAGCGTGGGGCGCCAGGCACGGGGTGGGCGATGGACCACTTCCCCCCCCCCCCCCCCCC
>NW_017729000.1:43758107-43760754 GCF_001723915.1 Gavialis gangeticus | reverse complement strand
TCCCCCCCCCACACTCAGCACCAGCTTGTAACCAGCGCATGCAGCCAGCCTGGGCCCCGCGCTGGGTCTGGGCTTGCCCATTGGGGCTGCGCACAGGACCAGCAGCTGCAGCTCCCTGGCTTGCCACGCTGTGCAGTGCTGCTACTACTGCCTCTGTGCTGCCCAGTGTGTGAGCTCTGGGTGGGCAGCAGGAGCAAACACTGCCCAGCGCAGCAAGTGCGGGGCCACAGATGCTGCCGGTGCGGAACAGCCCCGACAGGCAAGCCTGGAGCCAGTGCAGGACCCAGGCTGGCAGCGAGTGTGGGTTACAAGCTGGTTGGGGGGGGGGGGGGGGGAGTGGCCCCTCCCCTGCCCTGTGCCTGGTGCTGTTGTGCTCGCAGCCTGCTTGAGGCTGCCTGTGCCTGCTTGGGACAGCCCCGCACTAGCTGCGAGTGGCTGCAGCAGGGAGTGGTGGCCATGGGGTAGGGGAGGGGCTACTTTTCCCCACGCTCTGCATCAGCTCCTTCCTTGCCAGCGAACAGGGGGTTGTGGCTGCCCCCTGCCTGTACTGGCGGGGGGGGGGTACTAGGAGTGAGTGGGTGGGGAGCCAGTGGGAGCATGGGTCCTGCACCAGTGTGTCCCAGGCCCTGCACCAGCAGGGCCCAGAGCAGGGTGGCAGGAGCGCGGGGTCCCAGCTGGCAGGGGCTCTTTGGAGCCAGTCTAGCTCCCCCCTCTCCCTGCTGGTGCAGCCCAGCTCGGCTCCAAAGACCCCTGCCAGCCTGCGCCCTGCTCCAGGCCCCGCTAGTGCTGGACCTGGGACATTTGTCCCAAGACATTGGGACATTGGTTCCAAAACAGTGACCAGGGGGCGGGGCACCTGTCAAGGGGTGGGGCTACCCATGCAGCCCCCAACAGCTTGCCAAAACTGGGTAAGCAGCCCTCTGCCAAAAATAATTGCCCACCCCTGGACTAAGGGGTGGAAAAGGTACCTAGGGGCCCAGTAAGGGGCTGGGAGTAGGACCGGGGAGTCCAGGAGCCCAGAGAAGGGCTGGGAGTGGGAGTGGGACCAGGGGTTTGAGAGCCCGCAAGAGGTGGACGTAGAGGCCACGGGACCCAAAGCCTGAAAGGGACAGAGCGTGTAACTCCAGGTAGCAAGGCTGTGCTCAGGAGTAGCCAAGAGAGGCGAAGTGCCTGGGAGAAGCAGGCCTCTCTGGAAATGGAATAAACATCAGTGAGTGTTAACACTTGCAAGGCATGGGGCATTGTGTAGAAGTGGGGTGAGCCATGCAATTAGCCCTTAAGACAATGACCAAGGACCTCTGTTCTTCTGAGAAGGAGGTCAGGATTGCGAAGCCCTGGGGCAACCTCCCTCATCTGAAAACTAAATACTTCAAGGTGTGGTGGGTGAAATGAAGGGGTGACTGCCCAAAGAGAGTAAGTGCATAGGGGCAGAAGGGATTCTAAGGACACTAGGGCTACCTCTGGAGGTGAATCGTGTTACAGGACCTCTCTATACATGCAGGTAAAGGTGCAATAAGATTTAATGCATGATCCACACAATTGCACCTCTTGCCATGCCACACATGCTGATGAGGCTTGGTGGGGCTCTCAGCAGGGCCAGCGTTTCCCTGGTTGACACTGCTGAGAGCTCTGCAGCCCGCATCAGCTGGAGGGCTCACTGCAAGGGCAGCAGGAAGAACACCGACCCTGCTGCAAGCCTCATGAGGTGTGGGGCTCTTAGCAGTGGCAGAGGGGAGAATACTGCTGCTTCTGTGAGCGTTGAGGTGTGGGGCTCACAGCAGTGGCAGCATTCCCTGCGAGCCCCACAGCCCACGTTGAATGTGGGGCTCAGAGCAGGGGCAGTGTGGGGAATGCTGCAACCAGTGCAAGCTCTGCACTTCAGTGTTCTCCCTGCTGCCCCCACTGCAAGTCTGTGACCAATGCTGGGGGAGGGGCAGCATTCTTCCCACTGCAAGCCCCACAGCTGACCATGCTGCCACCACTGCGAGCTTCCTGGCTGTGGGGCTGGCAGTGGAGGGTGCCACCCCTATGGCTGGGAGCTCCTCAGATGATGGGGCTCTGTCACAGGGGAGCACTGGGCCATACATTTAATTAATTACTTAATGGTATGATTAGAACAAGCTACAAAGTTATTGCACAATGTTTATGGAATAACTTTGTAATTTATTGCTTGTCTTATCACACCATTAATTAATTGAACATGTAGCTGGGTCACAACTTAAGCATGATTACCTGGTTAATCGTGCCTTAAGTGTAACATGTAGAAGGGGCCTGTGAGTGGTTAAGCATTGGAACAGACTACCTAGAGGTTGTGGAGTCTCCATCCTTGGACATTTTTAAGAGCAACGTAGGAAAACACTTGTCTGGAATGGTTTAGCAAGAGGTGATCCTGCCCTAAACCGGGGGTTGGACTAGATGATCTCCTGAGGTCCCTTTCAGCTGAGCATTTAAAGTACTTAATTCAACACATTTTCTTTTGCATTATGTTCTTCTGAGAGTCAAGATGATGATGATTTCTTCATATTGTGTGAACACTTCAGAGCCTCAATCAGACCAAGATCCCAGTAGACAGTTATGTCAGAAATGGTCCCTGCCTCTAAGACAGTGGTTCTCAACCTTTTTCAGACTTGAGGCATCCTTTGGTTAG
>NW_017729000.1:43747524-43753107 GCF_001723915.1 Gavialis gangeticus | reverse complement strand
TTCAGCTGAGCATTTAAAGTACTTAATTCAACACATTTTCTTTTGCATTATGTTCTTCTGAGAGTCAAGATGATGATGATTTCTTCATATTGTGTGAACACTTCAGAGCCTCAATCAGACCAAGATCCCAGTAGACAGTTATGTCAGAAATGGTCCCTGCCTCTAAGACAGTGGTTCTCAACCTTTTTCAGACTTGAGGCATCCTTTGGTTAGACTGTTTGTCAGGTGTATCCTGTATTAGTGTTTGTACACCTAACCCTGCTAATACAGTATGGCTCCCCAGTAGAGAATAACTACTATGAGAATTCATAATCTGAGGTGTGGTTTATACTCGGATCTT
Source organism: Gavialis gangeticus (assembly GCF_001723915.1). Lineage (NCBI taxonomy): Eukaryota > Metazoa > Chordata > Crocodylia > Gavialidae > Gavialis > Gavialis gangeticus. The sequence continues at coordinate 43,752,767 of NW_017729000.1, read as the reverse complement.
AACTGTTTCTCTTAGAACAATTTTTTTTTTGCCAAAATATTTTTTGCTGGTACGCTCGCTTATCATATATGTGGATGTTTTACCAGCATAAAAAAATGCTTATACTTGCACATAATATATTCCATAGACTTCATGTGTATATTATATAAGGTATAGGGACTTTTATACTAGTATAACTATATATCCACTCTTAAGAGGGCTATATTGCATTAATGTTGGGGAGTTTGTGGTACAACTTTTGTGTATAGACATAGTCTTAGTATGAGATGAGATGGATACAGACAAACACAAGGGGAAGGAACAAGAAAACATTAAGATGATGGGACATAAGTATCTAGTTTATTCTTCTGTCAGAGCTACAGACTACCTATATGACTTCTGGCAATTTATTTAACCTTGGTTTGACGTTAGAAGGAGAAATAGTTTTTCATTTGTAGATCAGTTGAAGCTGTTTTGGCTTAGAATGCTCATCTGTCCCAGACTTAAAGCCTTTCAGCTTTAAAGCCAACAAATGGATCTCCTTCAAGCTTGGTTTGTCTGTAATCCTGACCACATGGATTTCAGAACCAAGAATCAGTGGGAGAGGAATGCAGCTGTCAGGAGTTACACAAGGAGTCCTACTCCATTGTTGTTGTTTTCCTACATGCCATTCTGCTGCTGATGCCAAGAAGTTTCCAGCTTAGCATGCTAAGCCATACTACCAGTTAACTCAGGCTCCAAATGAGGGTCAAAATTTGGCCCATCCTGCAGAAAATGATGTTTTTTAAAGACTCTTTGAATTTGGCTCAGGACTAAGTCACCACTTCCTGTGAGGCTGTCGGATTTCCCAGAAAGCAGTGAATCTCTTTAACTCATAAACTTGAATACCTTTGATCCATTGTAGAGAAATACAAAACTCTAAAACTCTTGATTCAGAGATGATATCTTTTATTAAACCAACTGAAAAATAACAAAAAAATATTTCTTTGCAATACACGCAGCCTTCTTCAGGCTGAGGAGAAATCAAAGTTTGTAAATGTCTACTTCTCAGCCTGAAGAAGGGTTCATGAGCCCGAAAGCTTGCAAAGAAAGAGCATTTTTTTGCTATTTTTTTACTTGGTCTAATAAAAAGGTATCACTTCTGAACCAAAACTTTTAGAAGTTTTGTATTTCTTGTCTCAGACCAACATGGATACAAAATATACCGTTTTGATTTATCATGGCCTTTCTGGCATTGAATTCTTTAAGAACTCTTGTTCAGCTCACTGTAGTCTTTTTTTGGAGAGGATCTAAAAGAATGATCACCATAGTTTTAATTGTGCATCAATAAAAATGTAGTGTGGGATTATTACTGCCCTCTAGTGACTAAGTATTCAACTACTGCTGACAGTGAATGGAGTTTTGTCTCTTACACTAGTGAGAGAGGTTTGCTGCCTTTAAGTAGAAAGTGCTAAGTTCCAGAACCAAAGAATTCTGTTTCTTTTGCTTCGCATGTGGTCTTCATGTATGTGGACAACACTTCCTGTGATTGTAAAAGTGCTAATCTGATTATATTTAGGAGAGAGAGCTGTTGCAGAAAAGCAGTCTGTTTTTCTCTGAAGTCATTATTTTTGAAGTTTTAGTATAACCTTCCTAGTGTAAGATCACATCAATCATTGTCCAGCCTGGTTAGAGTCCTGCAAGTGGGCCCCCTATTATAGCTACTGCAGCATCATCACAGCTTTACCATTGTAAAACCTTAACAAAATATTTTCTATTCAGCAGTTTGCAAAAGTAAACTTCATTCGAACAATTCTCAAGTGCTCTGATTGAAAATAAAAGTTAAATGTGCTAACAAAAATAATTGCCAGGCATGCAGATCGTACGTTTGGGTATCCATAATTCACTAACAGTCTGTGCCAATACACAACATTATCTGGATTTTCAGTGATTGCATTAGCATAAAAACATGTTAACATTTACCCAGTGCTGCTAAAATTTAAATATATTTAAGTATAAAATATTAAGGTTTTAATATTTTGGAGGCAAGTGAAACTACTGTATATATAATGCGTCTTCATACTTCTGATTGTACACTGGAGTACCATTTGAATGACAGAGTTGTTATAAACTGAAAGTAATCAGGATTCACACCACTGGGTCCTAAACATCACAAAGAAGTCAGTGTTTTATGCAAAGATGAGCTACACTGAGCTAAGAATATTCCCAGAGAAAAGAGTTTTCTCTGTCCTTAGGCCATTTACAGTCTGTGGAATCTTAATTCAGGTTATGCACAATGAAGTCTATGGACAAATTGCATGTGTGTGTCACAAAAACAGAGATGTTAGTACAGAATGACTATTTCTGTCAAGTCAGTTATCTTGGTCTGTATAAGATTTACTGTTGAACAACACTTTTTTTCCCCTCACATTACAAGTATTTAATTTGAAAAATTATTAACAAAGGCATCTCTGTAAGTAGTGCCCCTGGGGAGTTGAGTTATCTTGAATTATTACTCCATCTTTCATCCCAGAGGGTTCCAAAGTGCTTTGAAAACTCAACAAACTTAAGTATGGAGAGAATGTCCTCCGCTGCTGAAGAGCAGCCACCGCATGGGTTAAAGCACAGCAGGCCTGTAACTGCACAGTAATACAATTCAGTAGTTTAGGAATGCCGTGCAAACACCATGTACACAATGCTTTTTCATCCAGAGTATTTCACAGGGTAAGTGCTATTCTTCCCATGTTACAGTTGAGGAAACCTGGGGCACAGGGAGGTGGTTGAACGGTTCTAGATTGCATGACAAGATGCTTACAGACCCAGGAATAAAATCCGGGTCTCCTGTAGAGCTGAGCCCTGCATCCTGGGACACATCTTCCTGTGTGAAATGCACATGATTACAGTTTCTGAAATGCCTAGGGATAAATGCATCCCTTAAGGAAAGCACAAAATATCCTGTGTTTGGCTCAGAAGGCCTTCTCCTATCTTCCTGGTTCAAGTCAAATCAGAGTCCCCCAGCATCTCTGCATGCTTTGCAGCCCTGGGCTGGGCTGTGCTGTCTGTTCCAGTGAGCAGGGTTGGCCCTGCTGCTCTGCTCCCTAGCTGGAGCAATGAGGGCTGGCTGACAAGGGGTAAGGGTGGGGAAACCTGGCGGGAGACTGCAGCTGGGTCTGCCTTGGCAGGGGGGCAGCCCCTGCCAGACTTCTCCCTGCTGGGGCAGAGGGGCAACAGCCTGAGAGGGACTGCCATCCACCAGGCAAACCCTGGCTGGGATCTGGAGTCTGGGGTCTTATGGGGGGCTTTAATCCCCCCTTCCCCAGCTGGAGCAGGGCACAAGTGGGCAACAGCCTGAGAAGGACTGCCTCCCCTCCCCCCGGCCCCAGGCAAACCCGCCTGTGGCAGAGCCTGAGGCAGGCAAGCGGTTGATAAGGGAAGGGGGAGGGGGTGCAATTCCCCTCAGCTCCCCCAGGCCGTGGGGTGGGGATGAAGAAGCTGGGGACCTGGTGCTGATTCCCCAAGGACTTGCTGAACACACTGCCCTCAGGATTATGTAAGACTTATGCAAGGATTTGTCTTGTTGTCTTGGTTTACATTTTAATTTATCCTAAGTTGTGTGTGTTGTCACTGTGTTTTACTGGGCTGTATCTTAGCTTAGGCAAAGATCTTTGGCTGTTCTTTGTTCCCTGCTTCAGGTTGCAAATTGCTGTGTTCAATACAAGCTTGCTTCAGATAGAGGATTATTTTTGTTCAGTCTTACGAATTCAGTGCCACTACTTTTTCCCCACCCACCCCCTCCTCAGCCTGGCAGCCTTGAGTGAGAGGGGGGCCAAGGGGGCAGAAGCCTGGCAGGCACTACCCCCCACCCAGGCAAACCCGGGCTGGGGTCCCCTGTGAGCCAGAGAAGGGATTTAAAGTGCCACCCTCTAGCGCACTAGTCCAGGGCTGGGGCCTGGCCATGTCCCCTCTGCTGGAACAGGGAGCGGGGGGAGCCTTGAAAACCTTGGGGGCTTTAGTCCCTTCCCTTTGGCAGTGGCTGGCAGGCTGGGAGGCTTGCTGTAGTGCCCCCAGCCTCTGGCCTGAGCCATGTGGCTGCATTTCCTGAATCAAAAGTGAATGTCTATTCACTTGCTCCTCAGTTTAATCTCTGCAGTTTAGACTAATCTGCAAAGACTGAATCGATTCAGCCTTGGGGTTTTTGACTGTCTGTATTTAGCCCATATGTCTTTAACATCTTTCCGGGGAGTCCTTTTCCCCATCATGAGGTATTTGTCTTTCAAATATTTTTCTGGGGGTATTTTTGCCTCTTCCACATGCCTTTTTTGCTTCCTAAATGCTTTGTTGAAAAGAACTAAAGCTATGTAGTATAAGGTATACGAGGTATAACTGAACTAGGCTGCTTTCCCCTCATGTGGTGTCCTTCCTGTTTCTTCCTGCCTTGGGAAACAACTAAGGATTGAACCTTCAGGAAAAGCAATGAAGACAACAAGAAAAACAGGAAAGGAATCAATAGCTTGTAGTTGTTGAAGTATAGAACTGCTTGGTAGCCAACAATCCCAGTGTACAAACTGTAGACCAGTGGTTCCCAACCCCAGGTCACAACCCAAATGAGGATTGCGGGGGGCAGTGCCGGCTGCCGTATACAAAAGACAAGCTGTGCCCCATGCTGGGAGCTCCCCTGCCCCCGGGCCACCACTACCACGCTGCACTCTGTGCCCACCATCAGGTCACAGGAAAAAGAAGGTTGGGAACCACTGCTCTAGACTTGGTTAGGATTTCTGTAGGCTTCATGGCGGAGGAGGGTTCTGTGGAGGGATTTGAAGGGCAGTGGACAGAGGAGACTCCTAATGCACTAAAGGTGTACTAGGACTGGCTGCTTTGTTAAATCAGTATGGATCAGGGGTAGGCAATTATTTTGGTTGCAGGGCTGCTTAATGAGTTTTGGTGAGCTGTTGAGCACTGCATGAGTACAGCCCTTGTCAAACTTCTGGTTCACCATCTTGGCACTGGAAGTCCCACCCCTAGCCCTGACCTTTGCCACCAGAAGTACTCAGGGGGGGTGCGGGTTGCCATCTTGGAACTGGAAGTCCCACCCCATCACATGGTTCATGACCATGGGAAGGCCCACCCATCCAGCAGCAGACCTTGCCCCACTCACTGCCATGTTCGTCCCAGTATCCCCTGCCCCCATCATATAGTCCCTGACATCAGAAGGTCCACCCCTTGACCGGGAAACAGTGCCCTTCCACAGGGCCGACCCCCCCCCCCCCCCCCCCGCCCCCCCGCAC
>NW_017729000.1:43743112-43747415 GCF_001723915.1 Gavialis gangeticus | reverse complement strand
CCCCCCCCCCCCCCCCCCCCGGGACCCCAGGAATTCTGCCCTCTAGGCTACGTGGCACAGGCATGACCTACCAGGTAGCAAGCGGTTGACCCTTCTAATAACCTGCCCCATTGCCTTCAACCAACTGGTGGAAATTTCATAGATGTCTGACCTCCCCAAGAATGGCGATCAAGTTGAGGGCTGCACACACACAATCTTTCAGAAGAAATCATTTTAATTAAGTATAAATAAAAAAACAAATCGTACTAAAAATCAAACATCTACTATAACGTATTTTAATTTTCTATCAAAAAATATTTTTCTACCAAAAAAATTTTTATTCTGATGTGTGTGTTTGAATAGAGGCAATTGCATAATAGCTCAAAATAAAGTCTTAGTCTTGTATATTTGGGGGTGGGGAGGGGCCTGTGCCAGGGCTGAGACCCTCCAGCAGACAAGGGCAGGAGTGCAGCGTGCACTGCCTCAGGCGGTTGCGGACTGGTCTTGGGGCCATGAAGAGCACAGCAGGGGCAGCTGAAGGTTGGATACAGTTGATTGGTGGGTGCCTGCCCATAGGCCAGATCTAATCGGCTGGTGGGCTGGATTTGGTCCACAGCCCATATTTTGCACATCCCCGGCAGAGCTTTTCTTTTCCATGTGTGACAGACTATGTGTTTTATTGTGATATTTTTGCTCGCTGTTCACGTTTATCATTGTATGACTCGGGTTACCTCCTAGTGTATGCTCAGAGAAGGAAGGTAAGTGCCAAGGGGAGACTAAATGCAGTTGTTTTGAATGATTGTGTTGATCTGTCAACAGAGGTAAGATGGCCAACACCCAAGTGATGACCAGGGGAGATAAACAAAAGGGAGAGCAGACTGGAAAAATCAGTCTGGTAGCTCTGGGGCGAGACGAGTCTGGGAGATTGAGAGAAGTTGAAAGAGCTCTGGAGAGCTAGGAGAAAAAACTGGAAGGGAACAACTGAATATCTTTGGGAGTACTCAGGACTCTGGAGGCTGGATTGGGAGCAGAGGGACTGCTTAACCCCTGTGGAGGGGGCAGAGAACCTCTGACTGGCTGGCCTCTGGTCCAATAAATGCGTTTACTGAAGAGACTGTCTTCTGTGTTTTAGAACTTTTGGTTGCAATGGATCACCCTAAGACGACATAAAGTCCCTCTCTCAGGAGTGGGATGTGAGCTCCTTGAATCAAGGCCACAGAGAGCCAGGGAGGGTGAGGGCCTGCACAGCTAGAGTCTCAGTGAAAAGTTGCTCAGGCTTCTCTTGCAGACCTGTAGAAGGCTTGGCTTGGCTTGGCTTGGCTTGGCTTGGCTTGGCTTGGCAGAAGCCAAACCTGGGCTGGCTTCAGGCATACCCTCAGAGACCAGGCAAGGCTAAGCAAGAACTCCCCTAGAAGCGTTACTCTTTTTGCGAGTACCCTTCTACATGTAACACTGCACAGGTGTAGCAGCACTTGATCTCCAGAACAGCAGCATTAAGATATGGTTGCATGGTTAGCTGCACATTTGTTCTCTTCCTTTGTCCCTCTGAGTGTATCCTCTCAAATGTAAGACCTTGTGCCTTTCTATCTCCCAGGATGAAATCCTGCTGTGTTTCCATTCTGAAGTCCAAGTAGCAGTACATGTACCCTGAATAGCAACCGTTCATTCCTTGCAACTACCTGAAGATCTTACCTTCAGAAGCCTGTGACCAGCAGTAGGGCTGTGTGAAGCGTCGGTCCCTGATTCAGTATGGCAGAGATTTGGCCCGATTTTTCAGTGACCGAATCTCTGAATCTGAATCAAATTGGAGGACCCTTCAATCTCTCCAAATCAAATTGGAACCCTCTGAATCGATTCAGAGAGATTTGGAATGATTCGGAGATTTGGACATAGACAGCTTTAGATGTTTTTTTTCTACACACCTCTAGGTAGCAAGGACTTGTGAACGCTGTGATACTGGGGCATATGGAAGCATGGGTGGCTCCCCACCACCCTCAGCAGCAGACCCAGAAGTGGACCAGAAGCACTTCCGGGTCCGCCTGGGAGTGCACTGGGGGGCCTCCTGTGCCCCCCCCCCCCCCGGCTCAGTGACTGGTGCCTCTTGGGTTCTGGGGGGGGGGCACCCAAGGTTCCCCTGTGGCTGATTGCCGAGCCGGGGAGGCGCTGGGGCGGTGGGACCAGCACGCTCCCCAGCGGACCTGGAAGTGGACCAGAAGTACTTCTGGTCCACTTCTGGGTTCACTGCCAAACATGTGGAGGCCCCCCCCACCCCTCCTGTGGGACGCTCCATGTACCCCAGCATTGCAGCATTCATGAGCCACGCCTGCTACCTCAAGGTATGTAGAAAAAACTTTTAAAGCTATGCCCGTGTCCAAATCGCTGATTCTCTGAATCAGCATCAAATCTTCTGATTCAGACGGATCAAATCAGGGACAGCAATTCGAATTGACTAATCGAATTGCTGTCCCTGATTCAGGCCAAATCTGAATCAAATAGGGCCTGCTTGGCACACCCCTACCCAACATCAGAGGCAGATCCAGGAGGTGTGGTGGTACAATTGCATCTTCCTTCAGTTCCTGTTGTAGCTCTAGGAAGGTCCTTATTGGGATGGTGGGGTGGTGGGAGGGGTTATGTAGGAGCTAATGCAGTTCCCCTGAGTTCTCTGGCTCATTGTCAGCTGGGCCTGTTGCAGCCACTGTGGTGGGGTCAGGGAGTTGTGATGACCATGGAGATTGGCACCAAGATCAGCTACAAGATCTAGGTTTGGGAGAAGGGGGCTGTGGGGGTACACAGGGTTGGGTTCTCCGCAACCTCCCCCTGTGGAGGGATAAGGACTGTTTCCCCCTACTATGGGGCACCTTGGGACAGCTAAGCCTGGGGCTCTGGCCTGGCCTGGGTGAGACACTCGGGTCCCCCTTTGACAGGCTGCACCCTGTCATCAAAGGGCAGCACAAGGGTTGTACCCCTCTTTTCAAAATCCCTGATCTACCCATGACCAGGGTATGTAGTGACTAAACAGCATCTGAAAATCAGTAATGCTTACATTTCAAAGTAGTTGCAAATAATTTATAGGAAAGGATTTTTAAACAACTGTCTGTAGTTATGTGTCTATTATAACTTGATGTTATTGTAAGCAAGCCTTGCTTCTTCAGACATCCCAGCGTTTGCCTGTCTCAAGCTGGAGCAGTTCCCAAAACGACCACAACAGTGTACCCATTAAAGAGAGAGCCCCTTTCTCATAGGCCCTATATAGCAAAATAAGTATTTTGCTATGACAGAAATCAGAAAATGAATTTTCACAGCTAATAGAGAAAATGTTGTCTTTTAACAACCCTCATATGCTTAGAGGGTTATCTGAGCCACTATTTGCTTCTTACTTGTGTTTCTTACTACCCTCATTACACTTACACTAACACATGCACATGATAAACATCCCAACAATCAAGTTAATGTACAGTATGCATAACTTGCAGAACAGCCCCACAGCAGATCTCAGATTTTTCAACACTGTTGCTGGGGGAGGGAGGAGATGATGCATACAAATTTACTCTTTCAGGAAAAGTGAAAACAAGAACAAAACCCAGCAAAATGGTTTGGGATGTTTTCCTCAAGGTCTGTTAAGTCTGCAGCAGCTACTGCTAGGTAATTGTGCTGTGATCTGCGCCCATCACCATGATCTCTAATTGCTTTAGGGCTCTGCTTTACTTCTTTCTCTCTGGAGTGTCTCTTGCTGTCCAGACTGTTTATCAACCTTTGAGTGATGTCAGTTCTTTTAGGTTTCATAGATTTCATAGACATTTGGGCTGGAAGGGACCCCAGAGGATTGTTGAGTCCAGCCCCCTGCCCCAGGGGCAGGAAGTCAGCAGGGATCATAGAATCCCAGCAAGATAAGCATCCAAATATGTTTTGAAGGCGTTCGAAGTGGGTGCTTGAACCGCCTCAGGCGGCAGTCTGTTCCAAACCTTGAGGGCTCAGACAGTGAAGAAGTTCTTTCTTATGTCCAGCCTGAACCGGTCACAGTGGAGTTTGTGACCGTTCGATCTTGTCATCCCTTGGGGGGCTCTGGTGAACAGTCGTTCACCCAGATCCTGATGAGCACCCCTGATAAGCTTATAGGTGGCCATCAGATCACCCCTGAGCCTGCGCTTTTCCAGGCTGAATAGCTCCATTGCACTCAGCCTGTCATCATAAGGTCTGTTTTCCTGACCTCTGATCATGTGCATGGCTCTCCTCTGCACCTTCAAGCTTCTCCACGTCCTTTTTGAATTGTGGAGCACAAAATTGGACGCGGTACTCCAGCTGCAGCCTCACCAAAGCCGAGTAC
>NW_017729000.1:43737476-43738112 GCF_001723915.1 Gavialis gangeticus | reverse complement strand
GGTGATAAGTCACCTGGTCATAAAAGGAAATGAGATTGGTCAAGCAAGACCTACCTGCAACAAACCCATCCTGGGCATCCCTCAGGATACTGCCTTCAGCTAGTCTGTTAGGGATGGCCTCCTTGATAATCTTTTCCAAGACCTTCCTCAGGATAGAGGTCAGGCTGATGGGCCTGTAGTTTGCCGGATCTACTTTCCTCCTTTTCTTGATGATAGGCACCACGCTGGCCGTCTTCCAATCATCGGGCACTTCACCAGAGTGCCAAGAACTCTCAAAGATCCGTGTCAGGGGCTGACCTATGATGCTCGCCAGCTCCCTGAGTACCCTTGGGTGTAACCCATCAGGGGCGGCCGACTTGAAGGTATCCAGCCTGTCGAGGTGTTCCTTCATGAGGTCAGCGTCGATGGAGGGCAAGGAATCTCCCTCACCTGGGCCTTCCTGACCCATAGTGGGCAGGGCCGTTCCATGGGGCTGATGAAAAACTGGCACAAAGTACCCATTTAGCAAGTTTGCTTTCTCCTAGGCATCAGTTGCCCCATCTGGTTTAGCAGGGGTCCAATGTTGCCCTTGCTTTTCCTCCGGCTCCCCACATATCTAAAAAAAGGACTTTTTTTATCCCTGATATTTGTAACTAG
>NW_017729000.1:43732225-43732476 GCF_001723915.1 Gavialis gangeticus | reverse complement strand
ACCTTGGTCCAACCCTGTGGCTGGACAGAAGGGGAGGTCCCCGGGTCCTCCCTTGTCCTGGAGGGAGACTGTGGTCTACACTCCGCCTCCTGGGGGAGAAGGGCCTGGTAGTAGGAGTCTGTCTCCTGCTCTCAGTCCCTGATGGCACGCAGTCTCTGGACTGTGGCCTGTAGTTCTTCCAGCTGGCGTGTCAGAGACCCCAGTAGGGACCAGACCCCACAATAGGAGGTGGCCATGCTTCCGGGCCCCAG
>NW_017729000.1:43726792-43727225 GCF_001723915.1 Gavialis gangeticus | reverse complement strand
CCTTTTAGGGCCTCTCTGACAAGCCTCGTTAGCTTGTCAAAGTCAGCTTTCCTGAAATCGAGGATTCTGTACAACTGACTAACTTGCCAGCTTTACAGCAGATGGTGAAGGTGATCAATTCATGATCACTGTCACCCAGCTTCTCTTCGATTTGTTAGGTTGCTAATTAGGTCATCCCTGGTTGCCAGTACAATGTCGAGCAGTGTTTTACCTGTTGTTGGCCCGTAGACTTCCTGCGTCGGATAGAGGTCGTCCACACATGAGAGAGCTTTGCGACCGCTCGGATTTGGCCAAGCGCTGTTCCCATGCCATGTCTGGGTAGTTAAAGTCTCCCATGACAACCATACACCGGGATTGTGCAGCCTCAGCCAATTCCCTGGTGAACTCCTGGTCAAGGTCCTGACTCTGGGTAGTGGGTCTGTAGTAGACCCCC
>NW_017729000.1:43724071-43725709 GCF_001723915.1 Gavialis gangeticus | reverse complement strand
ACAGATTGCCCCCTCAGTCCCCCTCAGGATGGAGTCTCCCATGACAAACGCTTTGCATTTGGTCTTGGGGAGAGTGGGGACGGTAGCTACAGTGTCCTCTGTGTTGCCTGTGGGAGCTGGCAACTCAGTAGGCTCTGCTGGGGCTGCAAGAGGCTCATACCTGTTGCAAAGCTCCAGCGGGGCAGAGGCCTTGGTGCAACGGGCCCTGGGGCCCTTGACCACCTTGGTCCAACCCTGTGGCTGGACAGAAGGGGAGGTCCCCGGGTCCTCCCTTGTCCTGGAGGGAGACTGTGGTCTACACTCCGCCTCCTGGGGGAGAAGGGCCTGGTAGTAGGAGTCTGTCTCCTGCTCTCAGTCCCTGATGGCACGCAGTCTCTGGACTGTGGCCTGTAGTTCTTCCAGCTGGCGTGTCAGAGACCCCAGTAGGGACCAGACCCCACAATAGGAGGTGGCCATGCTTCCGGGCCCCAGAGCCTGAAAAGGGGACAGGCAGCCCCCGCAGCCGAGAGCCAGGGGTTCCATCTGCGTGAAGCCTGGAACCATGGACTCCGTCTGGGTGGCCATCACTGAGGTGCCAGAGGGGGGGATCGCAGACCCCGAGGAGACCCTCGGGGTGCAGTGCATGCCCATCCATGTCATGCCGCTGGTGGGCTGGCTGCGGCTGGGACTGTCTGCTCTGGGGGACTTGCGGGCAGGGTCTTGGGCCCTCCCGCTCGCCGTCCTGCATGATCTCCCGCGCTAACTCACGCGCCAGGCTCAGGAGCGTGCCTGTTTGTGCCGCCTGTTCGCAAGGCTTCAGTGGCGCGGCTCCCTGGGGGGCTGGGCGAAGTAGGAGCTGAGGTGGGGGGGTGTGACCCTCCTCAGCCTTCTTAGCCCGCTCCCACCTGGCTAGGTCCCTCCCTCCACGGGCCTCTGCTTACCTACCGGCAGGCCGGGGCTTGTCAGGGGTCCTGGGGTTGCTGCTGGGGTCCCTGGGCTCACGGGGGCGCAGCGGGCTTACACCCGCACATCTCGCACCGGAGCCGGGATGCTAATTGGTTGCATAATTTCTGTTACATCTGATTGGGTTAAGAAGTGCCTTTTTCTTAAAAAATTATTTGTCAAAGATGAAGTTTCTACCAGATCTTAATGGTTTAAAATTAAGCCAGATTTTGCACTGAAACTAGCTGACAGTTGCTTTTCTTAAACAACATTAAGGGTCTTGCATAAAGCAATAAAACTCAGGAAAGTTAAAATTAAAGAGTTGATGTTTTAGTCTTAACTCATAAGGACATCAGAGTTTGTGGACAGGAAAATAAATTCACTTATCTGAACAAGTACTGTCCGTATACATTTATTTCAAATGCATCTTCATGTTTGTCCCTGACTCCTCCAAGTTCTCTTTTTACACATTACAATCTCTAGTGATCTCTTTATTCATTTTCACTATTTGCTTCAATGGTTTTGTTTGACAACTTATTTCTTATGTTTGCCACCTTCCATGAGAAATAATTCAAGCTGAATTCCCTGTTTGTTCAGATTTCTGGGCTTATAGATGGTGTTTCCTATTTTTATTTAAACTCCTTACTCATGTGAAATTATCAGCCTCACTGCACTTAATTTTGAATTAATTTTTTTGGGTCACCTCAAATTTTTTCT
>NW_017729000.1:43707282-43719071 GCF_001723915.1 Gavialis gangeticus | reverse complement strand
TTATGTTTGCCACCTTCCATGAGAAATAATTCAAGCTGAATTCCCTGTTTGTTCAGATTTCTGGGCTTATAGATGGTGTTTCCTATTTTTATTTAAACTCCTTACTCATGTGAAATTATCAGCCTCACTGCACTTAATTTTGAATTAATTTTTTTGGGTCACCTCAAATTTTTTCTGTAATGAGAATGAACTCAACCTGTTTAGCCTTTCCCCATAACAAATAACCTTAGAGGAAAACTGCAATGCAGTACAGAACCTGGTTTAATCATTACATATAATTATACAGAAGAATAAATCCCTAAACATTTTTCAGTGTCTGAAATGCAATGAAAAAGCGTAATTAACAATCATATAGTAAGCTGCCAACTTGGTAATCTCATGAGGACAGGGAGAATTCAGACCCCGTTAAAAATTCACAAAAGTCAAAGTTTCAAAGTTTTGATTGTGTCTTAAAGGCATTTTCTGTTTTTCATAAATACATCAGTTAACCAAGGTAAGCCAACTACTTCATGATGAAGACAATACTTCATGTTCTTTTAGCATCTGTTCTGTAAGGGTCTCAGTACATTTCAGATGATAATGAATTTAGGCTTCAGGGAGCATGCCAAGGGAAGAGGGTTATTTTAACGATGGGAAAACTGAGGCACAGATTAAATAATTTGCCCAATGTCCAGTTGTTGGGGACTAGAGCCCAGGCTTCCCACCTGTCAGTGTTGTGCTTTAGCCTTGGATCATTTTCTCTCAGCTAAATGTTAAGATTCATTCACTTTACCTTATTGTAATGTTCAGCCTGGTTGATTTTCCAGTGGTTTTTAATGTCGCCTGAGGTTCTCTCTGTCCTTAATAGGTCTGGAGTAGTCCAGTGAGGAAAACCGGTGCAATTAGTGCCATACTGCTCTTTGTGCCTTCTGCAGAACAAACCAAAGTTAACTAAAATGAACATAGGAGTGCAGAAGGTTAGGAGGACCAGAAGTTTTGTCTTGTGCTTCCCTCCCACCCAGCAGAATTCAGTCATCAACAAATACAGCAAGAGAATGTACTCCTTTGCTGCTGGGATGTCCCTTTACCATGGGTGAGAGATGACTACAGGGTCTTCAGAAGATTGTGCTGCCATAGAAGAGAGTTAGATTGGGGAACAGATGCTTAGTCTGTGATGCAGAGCTTTTCTGGCATAGCCATGTCATCCTGCAGGTGACACTCCATAGCTGGTGTAAGTGGCAGCAAAGCTCTTTATACAGACCGAAGCTCAGCTGGCCAAGGTAGACTTCTGCCAGCTGCTTTGCTGTACAGGAAGCTGGTGTAATTGGCTGCAGAAAATCTCTTCTTGGCACAGCTGAGTCTGTACTGGGTTCTTTGCTACTGTACTTACCGCCAGGAGCCCTGTGGCAAAGATTAAGCACGAGTCTGAGAGAGACCATTGCCATATCCGTTACCTGTCAGCCTGTTTCTTTAAGAGGAGGGTGATTTCCCCATAAGCTGTGCAGTGTTTGCTTGCTTTTTTTCTTCCTGCTTCCTATGGCAAAACCTCTGATGTGGCCTTGCTGTATGAAATGGCAGCATCCAATGGGAGAGCTAGCTGTTGCACAGAGACCCTGCACTGGGGTTTGAAAAATTGTTTGTTTGTTCCTTGTTATTTAGTAAATGTGTAATGGCTGTAGTGCTCTAAGGCATTCTGATTATTGCGATTTTCATTTAAAATATTTATTCAGCCCAGTTACGTTAAGCTGTAATCACCTTCCTTAGAATAACAGTCTAAATGGTAGTCTAGGCAAGGCTTAACCAGCATTTTGCTTAGAATCAACAAGGATTCCTTTGTCTCTTCTCCCTGTTTGTTAATTGGCCATGTATTCTACTTTTCCTTTTTAATACAGCCTGTACATTCCCTTAATGGCTTCAAAGACTTTTTTGCATAACACCTACATTATTTTCCTAACCTTCCATGACTCTTCTATTTTACAACTTCTTTGTATTCTTTCCAAGTAATAGGTGCAAAATGCTCCACGAAGGAGATGCAGTCGGGCTACCCTTTAATCGCATCTGGCTGAATGTTGAAGCGGGGGCTATTAATACATTTAATTTTAGTGACTAGGCTTAAGAAGTAAACTCAACAGACAGAAGATGGAAGACTTGGGGAAAGAGACTGAACAGTGAGGACAGCGAATGGCTGATGTATCCTGAATTGCATACCTGGTCTGCTTAGAGTCTGGGGTTGGCATAACTGACTTAGAGAAGGTTGGAGTCGATTTACCAGTACAGAAATAGTGTCCTTATCACAGGCATTTCAATCCACGTTTCTTCCCTTCCCCTTCACTTATCTGCCCAGCCCTAGTTTTGCTGTTGAATATCGGAATGGATCTTGTTTGACTGAGAAGTGTCCTCCCACTCCTTTTGGTCTGCCCCAAGGAGCATTAGTGAAACAACTTGTTAGATTCTGAGTTTGCATAGGATGCAGGCCCTTCAAAAAAAATTATAACCCCACGCAGCCTCTTGCTTTGATTGTGGACAGGAAGCTGCCCGTATTAATGGGAAGGAAGTGAAGATACAAGAAGTATCAAGTTCTGTGTTAAGGACCTATTACCAGGCTGAGAGAGCCCAAATCTTTAAGCTCTGCTCTTTTTGGCAATGCTTCTGACTCTATTTTTCTGTTTTAAGATTAAAATGCATTGGGAAATATCTTATCCCTCCACCATTAAAAGGTTTGTTAATCTACAAAGACGTTTGCTAATTCTCCCCCTTACAGCCTTTTGCAGAACCTCTTCAACCATTCTTTTCTTTTCCCTTTGAGACCTCTTGAGAGCTTTTTAGTCTGAGTGGGGATTTGTTGTGATGGGTCCCTGGAGAAGAGAATTACTTACCTGGAATTATTCTGTTCTGAAGATGCATATCACAGCCATTCACCACTCACCCACCCCTGAGGAGCTCAGGGCCTTTGCTTTTGTCGTGACACGGATTTTGATCACTTTACATCTATTATGTGATCCTGATTTTGCAAAAAAACCCAATAAAATAAATGTCTGTTGGAGGCACTAGGGGCTGCCCCATATTTTTTTTGAAGGTATGACTTGGAACGCTGACAGAAGGCAAAATGGCTCGGCATTCTGAGCTGCAGGAGTACCTGGTGGCTCTGTGTTAGGAGTACGGGTCCAGGGAAGTGACCTGTTACAGTGCACGTCTCTTGAGAGCCCATTGAGGTAAGTAATTCTCTCCCCCTCATGTTGGACCAGAATAATTTCATAGTTTCTGGGAAATATCGTATCTACTCCCCATAGTGTCTTAGCCCCTTGACACCTGAGTGCATTAGATCTGAGTAGATTTTAAAACTAATTTGATTCTCCACATATTCGATATTGTACATCACTCCTCTTTTCTGCTGCATTTAATAAGTTTCCTGGGTACTGTAGCGTGTTCCACAGGGCAGCCATCAAAGGCTTCTGTCTTCACATCTAAGCCCTCAGCTTTCGATCTGAAATGTCTAGCTGTCCCTCCAGCACATCTTGTTTTTCACATTCTCTCTGTTTTAGTCTCTAATGAATATAACGTGGAATGCATAGTATAATGTCTTGCAACAGTCCTTTCCAGTCTTTTTTTTCTTTTACTTGAGCATTCTTCAAATAGAGGATTGGAAAGATAAGGATTCCCACAAGAGCCAAATAGCATTGCCTGTATGCTAGAAAAAAAGTCCTTTTTATCAGTGTTTATATTTTTTACTTGGCTTGGTTATTTCTGCCCTTAAATAGAATCCTTCCTGTTTTGTTCAGTTAAAGGGTTGATGTTAACCTGTGTTTTGAGTGTTTTGGCTTCTGTCCATCTGAGATGCAAACATCTAGAACTCTTGGTTCCAAATGGATACCTTTTATTAGACCAAATGAGAAATTGCAGAAGATGGCACTTTTTAACAATATTTGTACATGTAGTAATAAAATATATTTGGCTTGTGTTGGACTTGCAACCATGGGAACTATCCACAGAACAGGTATAGTGTAGCCAGCAGCTACTTCCTTCATTCTGTCTGCCAAATAGGCCTGGGGCCTTGAACTCTGTTTTGGAATGACTGCTTCTAGGGAAAGAGTCTCCATAGCTTTTTGACTCAACTGCTGAGCACCAAAACCAAAACTGCATTTGAGAGTAGTGATGTTGTTTTTTTGTGTCATTTTGTACATTGGGACCAGTAACTCATTTTACATAGACCACTAAAGAGCCATTAGATTTACATAGCAACCAAATGCAATGTTTTCCTTGTTTCAGAGGGAAGTGCAAAAAATCTATTAATTGTCAATAATATAACAACATGTCCACAAGGTAACTTTTTTCTTCCTACACTGAAGCAGTTAGGAGCTGGCTTATATCTTGAACTAGAAAGATATTTGTTTTTGGTCTTTTATTTTAATAAAGAATTTTTTTTTAATGATATCCAAATTATGGTTCTTGCCTTAATGAAAGCCAGAAACCGAATTCATTTTGGCAGCTTGTGTCATGCATTGTATTATGTTCACGTGCACATTCTATTATGGATGCCCTTAAATATGATTTTAGAGTGTTTACATGAGTTGTACAAAACTTCACCTCTGTGACTGGTTCATTGAATGTTGTGCTGCACTGTTTATTATTGTTATTATTTTCAAAACATATTACACTTCTACTACACATTTGAATTAGATGCTGGGAGCTTGTCCAGCAGGTGTATACAACCTCAGCACTGAGAACACAGGTCTCAAGGTAGCTTCCTCCACATGAAAGGAAGGATGCAGCCGCTATCCAATACCTCTCTGTCTCCCTCCCTGCACTGAGCTGGTGGGGTGAAGCTTCGTTGGAGAATGAGGATCAGTGCTGCTTTAGGAGCAGTGATTCATCCCCAGAGGCCCGGCCGAACTTCCCTAGACACAGCTTGAATGGGATATAGGCAGCTATATCCCTTAAAGCAGTGGTTTCCAGCCTTCTTTTATGCTGCAGACTGGCAAAGTCATTCAGAATTTTGGTGGACCAGGCATAGAAGCAATTTAATTTGCACATGTACATTTATTTTGCACATTTTAAATTTAATTTTTATGTGGGAGGGTTGCAAGGGTCGGATCAGGTTGGGGCACTGCAGCCGTGAGCGCCGGGGGACCCTGCAGGGGAGGGGGGTGTGCAGGCAGTGGCCCAGGGGGACCCAGCTGGGGCTGACCGGGAAGAAGGGGCTCAGCTGCTTTCTGTGGGAGCAAACAGCAGAGCCACCTCCCCACCCTCCACTCTGGGCATTTCCCCGCCTGCATCCCCCTGCTCCCAGCCATTGGTGGGGCTGGGGGTCCTGCCCATCCTGGTGTTGACCCTGGTACCTGTTGCGTGGGCAGTGCCTCGCTGGGCATGGCCGTGGTGGCAGGAGCAGGACAGGGTGCACAGAGCCGGCTGCCACCGTCCCAGGGCTGCCCCATCACCCAGGTTTAACTTGGGCAAGCAGGTGACCCGACAGCCAACCCTTCACGGCCTGCTACTGGGCTGCAGCCCAGTGGTTGGGAACCTCTTCTTCAAAAGATGGTAACAGAAGCAGTGTAGTAGCAGCTATTCAGAGGTTAGATCTTGGAAAAAGCCTTGCTAGTTGTATTGATGGATCGAAGAACTATTTGACTGACTAGATTTCTACAAATTAGGTAGCAGGTGAGCAAATATGCTAAACATCAAGACTAGTGCCTCAAAAATGCCTATTGTTCATTTATTCTGACAAGTGCAATTTGGTTTTCATTATTTATTATACTCCCTAGCATAGCAACAAATGTGCAGTAGTATATTTTGTAAGAGCAAGGAAGCTTTCATGTGAACCCCCTCTGCAGGACTTTACCGTGACATTTTGCAGTAAAATGGTGTGTGAGTACTGTGCATTTTCTCTCTTTCCCTGGGAATTATTGGGATTGTGGATTAGTGGATTATAGATTAGTGAATTAGCGAGGGTCTACTCTTGGGAATTAATGAGGTTCTTCTACTCCATTTTTGTTACAGACTAATGAACTGACAAATTTATTATTGTTATTTTTAAATCTAAGCAGTTAAACTAGAACTGGTGAAGCTGTCTTTTTTTCTTTTCTTTTTTTCTGTAGCTTGTTAACTCTGAAATGACTGAATCAATATTTTTTTTTCAGGCTTTACATACTCTCAAATTGCTTGAAATTTAGTGCATTGCTGTCATGAAAGCATAGTCTAATTATTTGGGCTGTGCCTATTTTCCTACAGCTGGTTAGTATGCAGCTCTCAGAAGTGTCACAGAAGGAGCACTGGAATGTGCCATGAGAGGCACGTGTGTATTTGGTTACAAAAGTGCAGCCCTCTACCAGTGGTGTACAGGCATAATTTGACAGTGGGAGTTGGGGAGTGAGACAGAAATGTCAGGTCAGGAAAGCTGAAGGACAGGACAGAAGTATCCAGCATTTTACCAGACCTGGTGTTCAGTTTATTATGGGGGGGCGCACATTTCTGTATATTTATGACTTGTCCAATTTATTTCACACTTTTTAAATATTTCTAATATCTTTGGGGCTGCTTAGGTTATGTCTGTACTGCACTCAGGTAACTAATCTTGAGGTAAGAGTATGCTAGTCTGAGTGGAGTTCT
The DNA here is from genome assembly GCF_001723915.1 of Gavialis gangeticus. NCBI lineage: Eukaryota > Metazoa > Chordata > Crocodylia > Gavialidae > Gavialis > Gavialis gangeticus. The sequence goes on along the minus strand of NW_017729000.1, from coordinate 43,712,489 downwards.
GTGCCGCTATGATCCTTCCCATAACTGAGTTTGTTTGAAAATAGTGTGGGTGTTTCCTAAACTACCACAATGTAAATGTACCCTCACTGTGCAGGCTGTCTCTGAAGAGGGACTGTTAAAGCAGCCCTGCAGATTTGCCTGACTCCAGCTCAGATGCATTTGTTTTACAATAATACTGTTTGGGGGGTTTTTCTGGGTGTCCAGAAAAGTCATCTGGGGCTCTGAGGTCATGTCTGCACGCTTGCTGGGCCAGTGTTGAGAGCAGGGCCTCATTTCCAGCATTTGGCACATGTGGAACAGGAGCAGTTGGGTAGCGTGTGATTGTAAGGGGTATTCACAAGCACGACACGGAGATGGTGTATGCATGTTCTGGGTGTTGAGCTGGACTCAGTCCATATTGTGCATCATCACCCCTTCTGGAGGTGCTGTGGGTCCTCTGGTGTTTCCATGGCCCCTGCACAGCCCTGTGACCTTCAGTGAGGTTGCAGAGCTGCAACTGACTAGAATTTGGGAACAATTTTGTTGATGACGTACGTGGGAGACTGGTGCCGCCTTAGTTGGGGGGGCACATGCCCCCCCCGCGACCAGTCCCGCTGACCGGGGGGCGGGGGGATCCCTGTGACCAATCTCGCTGCCCAGGGGCACCCCTGTGCTGGATTCCATGACACAACTACTGCGGCCAATTGTTGCAGCCGCTTCTGGGAGCAGCTGCCACAATCGGTTGGCGCTTGCAGGGAGGCCACGAGCAGTCCCTCCAGTCCCCCTGACCATCACCTAAGCGGCAAGCGTGGCCAGTCAGGGGGTGCACCAGCGCTCTCAGTGCACCACCTAGGTGTCGCCACTGATGACATATCAGCAAGAATAGGCTCTAGCTCCCTCTCCAGCAATAGGGCTGCTTCTGCAGGGCTGTTAGGAAAAGACTCAGTTCTCTGGCTCTTCAGGGCTGGCAGTCAGATTTCATAGATTTTTAGGGTTGGAAGGGACCTTAGCAGATCACCGAGTCCAACCCCCCCCCTGGGCAGAAAAGAGTGGTGGAGTCGGATGACCCTAGCTAGGTGCTTGTCTAGTCTCCTCTGAAAAGACCTCCAAGGTGGGGGAGAGCACCACCTGCCTTGGAAACCCATTACAGATTTTGGCAACCCTCACCGTAAAGAAATTTTTCCTAATGTCTAATCTTTATCTGCTCTCTGTCAATTTATGGCCATTGTTCCTAGTAATCCCAAGGGTTGCCGTGGTAAACAGTGTCCACTATTCCTTGCTGCCCCCCTACCCCTCCAATGAATTTGTAGACAGCCAAAAGATCCCCTCTCAGCCTCCTTTTGCTGCAGTCTTTCCAGTACTGCATAGAGGGGAAGCATCACTTCATTAGACCTGTTCGTGATGCACCTTCTAATGCATGAGAGTGTGATTGGCTTTACTTATCACTTCATCACATTGACGACTCATGTTCATTTTGGAGTCTACTATGATTTTGAGATCCTTTCTGCTGCTGTGCTGCTTAGAAGGTCACTTCCCAGTCTGTAGGTTTGTTGGTGATTCTTTCTCCCTAGATGCAGCATTTTGCACGTACCTTTGTTAAACTGCATCCCAGTCTGTTCTGCCTAGTTTCCCAGTCTGTCCAAATCCACATGAATCATCTCCCTGCCCTCCAGCGTGTTTACTTTGCCCCATAATTTGGTGTCATCCACAAATTTGGACAGAGTGCTTTCCACGCCTTTGTCTAAGTCACTGATGAAGATATAGAACAGCACTGGCCCAAGGACCGAACCTTGGGGAACTCCACTGCCCAAATTTTTCTGAGTCTAAAATGACCCATTCACTGCCACCCTCTTGGGTCCATCCCATAAGCCAATTCTCCACCCACCAGACCATGTAGTAATTCGTTTATAAGAATGGGATGTGACACTGTATTGAAGACCTTTTTAAAATCAATGAGATAAAATCTACCTTAACTCCTTCATCTAAGCACAAAGAAAAAGGGTTAGTCAGGAAGGATCTATCTGCTGTGAAGCCATACTGGTTGCCCTTCAGCATTGTTTTCCCTACTGGAATCCCACAAATGTGATCCTTAATAATTTTTCAAAAGTTTTCCCAAGGATAGAGGTGATGCTAACCAGCCTGTAGTTACCTGGATCATCCTTTCTTCCCTTCTTGAAAATAGGGGCAACACTGACCCTTTTCCAGTCCTCTGGGACCCATCCTGAGTGTCATGAGTGCTCAAACAACTGCACCAGTGGTTCTGCTATGACACTGGCCAATTTCTTCAGCACCCTTGGATGAAGATTGTGTGGGCCTGCTGACTTATATATGTCTAGCCCCTCCAAATGCCTTTTCACTAGGTCAGCGCTAACTGTTGGTGGATTGGAGTCTCTATTGTGTCTGTCTTTGGTCCCTTTGGGAGATATGTCTTTATCCATGCTCAGGAATATGGAAGCAACAAACTCATTTAGGAGCTCAGCTTTATCCCTCCTATCTGTTACCAGTTGCCCTAGTCTGTTCTGCAGGGGTCCTGTGTTACCATGCACCGCCTTTTTGCTCCCTATGTACCTAAAGAAGGACGTTTTGTTGTCTTCAATTTTTGTAATCAGCCTGAGTTCCATTTCTGCTTTGGCCTTCCTTAACTGATTCCCTGCAAGTGTAAGCCAAGCAGGTATATTCCTCCTTGGTACTTCCACAGTCTATACGCTTCTCTTCCTCCTCCCCCCTCCAGGCTGTTGTGGATTTCTCTGTTCAGCAAAGAGGATTTATTGGCTCTTTTGCCTCCCTTTATGTGCAGTGGGATGGTCCCCTTTTGTGCCTGAAGGATCATTCCCTTGAGGAATGCCCACCCTTCTTGGACTCCCATCTCACCAATGTTCTTGCCCTTCAGTGCCTCGCTTATTAATCCCCTGAGCTCATTGGCGTTAGCCTTTCTGAAGTCTAGCACTTCTGCCCTACTAGTTTTCTTTCCCACCTTTTGCATATGATGCAGAATAAACCTTTTGGTGGTGTTGTATGTCTGACTGAATATAATCCAGGTATGGATCTGCTGTCTAAGAAGGACCCATAGTTACACAGTCACTTTTCATGGTAGAACTTCACTTGGAATAAGAGCTAAACAAAATGAGTTTTGCTTTTTAAACCTGTCTGAACTTGAAAAAAAATTGGTCTGAAATGTGGTTCAAACCTTGACCCTCCAAGTAAATTCACTATTCCAGTGCTCCAAAGCCACCATGTCCCTCCAGCAGAGCTCACCTAGAGGACATCTACACCACCTGTGTTACAAACAGGAGTACTGCTATTGCAGCACCTCTTGCTCACATGCTTCTGGAAATAAGGCAGTGGAGCAGCCCTGAGCATATGCCCCAGCATGGCTCTTGGTTTCTCTCTCACTCTGTGTGCTCAAGGCCACATTGAGGCAGCTGCATCACTTCATTTCTGGGATATGGTGCCTATAGAGCTGAAGCAAATAAGCCAGATGTTCTTCACTAGTGTCTCCAAGAGTAGCATGGAGACAGTGCAAACAGACTCATTGAGGGCTAGGAATAAAGCTCTGGAAGTGCAGTGCTTCTGTCAGAAGTGTGCAGCTAGATATTTGTTGAAAGTGTCAATTTCCCCCCCAGGATTTTATGATCAACATAATGAGGCTGGAGAACAGTAGTGTATTTTGGTGTGAGTGAGTGGGGCACCAGCCCCAGGTGCCATATTAGAAGGAAGCACAAGAATAGCAGCCATTGCTGTCATCTAGGGTAGTGGTGCTCAGTTTTTTTAGTTGCAGAGCCAGATAGGCAATGCCTAATCCCTCCACAAGCCAGATCTGGTAGAGCCCTATCCGACCATGTTGGGGAGGAGGGGAGCAGCCTGATTCCGCTCCAGGTGTGTGGTAGAAGGGGGGTTGGGCCAGCCCAATGGGAGGAAGGGGGCATGGACCAGCCTTGTGGGCAGGGGGAGGGGTGTGGCCCAGCCCTGAACCAGCAGTGCAGGGAGAGGGGATGTGGCCCAGCCCCAGCATGGCAGGCCAGAGGGAAGGGGGGCATGACTTTGGTCCCATGAAGGGAAGATAGGGGGTGTGACCCAGCCCCAGAGGGAGAAAGGAGGTGAAGCCCAGCCCCAACTCAGCTGCCTGGAGGGAAGGGAGGATGGACTGGTTCTGAATTCGCTACGCAGGAGAAGAGTCATGGTTTGGCTCAGACTCCCCCTATGGTTTTTTTGCTGTGTGCTGGCAGTATTTGGGGGGTCACTAAGCCATGGCACAGAAGTTTAGGAGTGGATATAGGACTTTTGGCCTGCCCCCTGGCCTACCCACAAATTGTAACCCCTCTCCCACCCTCCAGACTCAGGAGGCACAAGTCACCCCTGCTCCATGGGCTGGATTCCAAGGCTTCACAGGCCTCATTTGGCCCATGGGCCAGAGGCTGAGCAGCCCCAGTCTAAGGCACAAAACTTCCTACTTTATGCTTTCTTTAGTTATGCTTTCCTAAGTACAAGAGCACATCCCAGTTCTGCAACTGAATCTGATGCTCCCATTATATTTACCAGTTTCTGTGCCTTATATAATACTTTGTGATTGGGGTAGAAACATCAAATCACATAGTCAAATCCTTTTTTTTTTTTTAAAGAAGCATTTACTCTTCTCTGCATATTTCCTAAACTGCACTTTAAACATGAACCTGGCACAAAGAAAGGAGATAAGATCAGACCAAAAATAATAGGGATTGCCAGCTTCAGTAATCAATTTGAGCCCATTAATCCTAACTGGTGCCACATAGTTTCTAGGGTCAGAAGGGACCTGAGCAGATCATCGAGTCCGATCCCCTGCCATGGCAGGAAAGAGTACTGGGGTCAAAGGACCCCAGCAAGGTGTACATCTAGCCTCCTCTTAAAGACCCCCAGGGTAGGAGCCTGCACCACTTCTCTTGGAAGTTGGTTCCAGACCCTAACCACCCTGACCGTGAAGTAGCGCCTCCTGATATCTAGCCTAAATCTACCCTCTGCCAGCTTGTGACCGTTATTCCTGGTCACTCCTGGCAGTGCTCGGGGGAACAGGGACTCCCCCAGTGCCTGCTGGTCCCCTCTGACTAGTTTGCAACAGGCCACTAGATCCCCCCTCAGCCTTCTCTTGTGGAGGCTGAACAGGTTCAGGTCCCTTAGCCTCTCCTCGTAGGGCCTGCCCTGCTGCCCCCTGATCATGCGAGTGGCCCTCCTCTGGACACTCTCCATGTTGTCCA
>NW_017729000.1:43706232-43706938 GCF_001723915.1 Gavialis gangeticus | reverse complement strand
TAGCCTCTCCTCGTAGGGCCTGCCCTGCTGCCCCCTGATCATGCGAGTGGCCCTCCTCTGGACACTCTCCATGTTGTCCACATCCCTCCTGAAGTGCGGCACCCAGAACTGGGCGCAGTACTCCAGTTGCAGGCTGACCAGTGCCGCATAGAGGGGGAGGATCACCTCCTTGGACCTGCCTGAGATGCATCTGTGGATGCATGACAAGGTGTGGTTGGCCTTCCTAACTGCATCCCACACTGCCGGCCCATGTTCATCTTGGCATCAGTGATGACTCCAAGATCCTTTTCTGCCTCTGTACTGACAAGAAGGGAGTTCCCCAGCCTGTAGGTATGGCGCTGATTGTTCCTCCCCAGGTGCATCACCTTGCATTTGTCTGTGTTGAATCCCATCCTATTCTCATCTGCCCACCCTTGTAACCTGTCTAGGTCTGATTGCGGCCTATTCCTCCCTTCTAGCGTGCCCACTTCCCCTGACATCTTAGTGTCATCAGCAAATTTGAACAGGGTGCTTTTTACCCCTTCGTCCAAGTCACTGATGAAAATGTTGAACGGTGCAGGCCCGAGGACCGAGCCCTGGGGGACCCCACTACCCACATCCCTTCAGGTCGAAAATGACCCATCCACTACCACACTCTAGGTGCGGCCCTCCAACCAGTTGGCGACGCATTTGACTGTGTAGGTGTCGACACCACAGTCCCCTAGTT
>NW_017729000.1:43702739-43705684 GCF_001723915.1 Gavialis gangeticus | reverse complement strand
CTGATAGGGGTGCGTGATCAAAAAAGTTTGGAGACCACTGCTGTAGAGAACAGTGGGACAACTTTACTAACAAATGATACTGTTATGTATTGAGCTAAGTCAAGCTTTGTGGTCCCATTACGAGATCCAGGCAAGCACCCCACCTCTGGGAAGTGGACCAACTCAATAAAATTGTTGTTGGAAAAACCTCCCATTTAAAGCTTTAAAGAAAGGATGAGCAAATAATACTAGAGAAGGGGGTTGGCAATAAACAAGGAACCAAACACAGTTATAAAACCCCTTTCTAACCAGGAGAAGAGAGACCAAGATGCCTGTCCGGGGAGCAAGCGTGACAATTTACATCTTTTTCCCACCTGGGATATAAGTTGGATTCCAAAAATACTATTACTCAGTAGGACAAAGCACCAGAGGAAGATTTTGAGCATAGACAGAATGCTTTCATTACTTCTGTTCAGTATTTGACCAGACTGCACTGGTTGATCCCTTTTGTTAGTGATGAATATTTAAAGTGCTACAAGGTCTGGTCTTGTGTGAAATTAGGCTGTGGGTAGGCATTTGTGCCTAGCTGAGTAGGTACTATGGCACATGATGTATACTCAAAATTGTTTCAGTCTTACTCTGTGAGTGCAAGTTTTTAAAGACCCTCATTACAAAGGTTCTTTTTTCCAGGGCCCAGCCCAGTGGAGATCTAATCTCAACTGTGGCTTCTTAAATGCTATGGTTTTACAAATAATAAGTATCTGACATAAGTGATTCCAGATTTAGTTTAAAAGGTGTAAAATTAGCAATAATTGGAAGTTGTCAAGGAAATGCAATTGTAAACTAGCATGAGAGTTGGCTGGGGTTGCAGGATAGACCTCAGGGAGTGAAGAGATCTTCCTGGGAAGCCCTGTGGGATTTGGCTCTATCTGCACGGAAGCTGCCTCTCTGTGGTATTGCTGGATACAAACCAGTGGGATGGCTATGTTAACTGAACTTGGGCTTAATCTGTATGGAGGGCATTTTCTGAGGACTCTTTTTGTCTTCATGTGTTGACTGTTAGGGCAGCAATGAGAATCCAGTCTGCTCACACAGGAGTTGAGCTCAGAGTGGGAAGATTGTGGAGTGGTTCTTGGGGTCTTTTAAGTCTTTTAATTGACTTCAAACCAGGCATGTAATTTTTAACTCTTATTTTCAGTTGTATTGGCACATTTATATGCCTTAAAATTGAAAGAAATGCTTTAATGTTAATTGAGCAGACTGAGCAGAAACGACCTTGCTGATTTGCCAGGAGTTTGTAAGTACTGTGACTCTGTAGACTAGAGCCCACCATTTGAGTGCATCTAGAATGGTTATTTGAAGTGGTCAGTAAACTTACCAAGGTTTTGGGAGTGTGACACTTATTTGACTTCAGCTAAAAGTGTGAATGTTTGCTACCTCTGAAGCCAGGCCCTTATCTTCTTTGACTTAAATTTGGTCTTGATTCTAAGTAAGGTAAATTTTCTTCTTATAATTCTGTGCATCTGAAGTGACCATAACTCTGCATGAGTGCTCTTTCAGGAGATTTGAATGTATTTTCTTCCTCCAAAAGGTTCCTCCAGCCTTGTGATACTGGCAAAAGTTGTCCTAGTAGAAATTGTCACCCCTTTTCCATGCAGATGCGGAAAGAAATGAGTATCTTTATAAAAACAAACTCAAGGGCTAAATCTGAAAGCTTTTGTTCAGGCAAGAGGCCATCAGCTTCAGTATGGCATCTTATTATTTAGCCAGCCAGTACCAGAGTCGGTAAGCCTGTATTGTTTAGGGAGGGGGAGGCAAATTCTTAGGGAGTGAGCTTTAGTTGTTTACTTAACTTCTATAAATAGAAGTTTACTTAACTTCTAAAATAGACGCCACCCACTCTTTCTAATTGGCATCATTTGACATACGTGATTCATTTCCTCTCCCAAATTGAGCTCCTTCATGAATATTCATCAGTACTCCATAGGAATCACTTTCTGCCTTTCAGAAGTTGAGTTTATGGTGACTGTTATAATGAAAGTGTGTGCGTCTCTTTAAATACTTACCAAATGTATATGGCCTGATCCAAAAGTGCTGTAGTATCAGCAGCTTGCATTCATTTCTGATTTCACTGGGAGCTCTGATTGCTCATTATCTCTCAAAATGAGACCAGTAACTACCCTCCCATTCCTGTTGTCATAGCAGCCTTGTACATACCAATATTGTGAAATTTTGTGTCATCTTGCTAATTGTGAGAAGAAAAGATCATCTTAGCACTTTGTCTAGAGTGGTGATGAGGCCAAGCGCTCCTTTTGGAGCTTCAGCGAGTGCCATTTCTTTCAGAAGATCCTTAGATAGAGTAGAATCCTGAAATGTAGGGAGAAGAGCTTCTGCCTTCTTCCTCAAAGAACGCTGGAAGAAAATACAAGCCCTACAGTTAGAGCTAGAGCCCCTTCCCATCTTACCCCTCTTCTAGGTTAAACCAAAATGATACAGCCTTTACCAGAGGGAGCTAATAATAGAGGATTCATGATAGGAAAGTTAATTCATAACACCAGACCATCCAATTCTGGACATGCTTAAAGCATGCCAGAGGCTCTCCACTTCCTCTGTGATTAGTGATGGTACACTCCAGATTCTTGAAGAATAGGAGAAGAGCACCTTAGAGATGGTTCTGTGAGCTTATCAAAAAGGGATGTGGCAGGGCACTGATCTAATGCTGAAGGAACCTCTTTATTCAGTCTGGGACCTCCTGAAGCAGTCTAGAATTTTGAAGTCAGACCTCTTGACAAAGGAAAGATTGAATGGGTTGTTCTCCAAGAAATGCACTGACTTGTCTTAATGGGCAAGTACCAGAAAACCGATAAAGTATTGCTGAGACAACATTGCAGTTATAACTTGGTGACTTGTTCCTACCTGCTGCTGTCTATTAAGTGTGCAGGTACAAATTAGTAATCTAGTTTGTG
>NW_017729000.1:43684593-43697739 GCF_001723915.1 Gavialis gangeticus | reverse complement strand
GAAGATCCTTAGATAGAGTAGAATCCTGAAATGTAGGGAGAAGAGCTTCTGCCTTCTTCCTCAAAGAACGCTGGAAGAAAATACAAGCCCTACAGTTAGAGCTAGAGCCCCTTCCCATCTTACCCCTCTTCTAGGTTAAACCAAAATGATACAGCCTTTACCAGAGGGAGCTAATAATAGAGGATTCATGATAGGAAAGTTAATTCATAACACCAGACCATCCAATTCTGGACATGCTTAAAGCATGCCAGAGGCTCTCCACTTCCTCTGTGATTAGTGATGGTACACTCCAGATTCTTGAAGAATAGGAGAAGAGCACCTTAGAGATGGTTCTGTGAGCTTATCAAAAAGGGATGTGGCAGGGCACTGATCTAATGCTGAAGGAACCTCTTTATTCAGTCTGGGACCTCCTGAAGCAGTCTAGAATTTTGAAGTCAGACCTCTTGACAAAGGAAAGATTGAATGGGTTGTTCTCCAAGAAATGCACTGACTTGTCTTAATGGGCAAGTACCAGAAAACCGATAAAGTATTGCTGAGACAACATTGCAGTTATAACTTGGTGACTTGTTCCTACCTGCTGCTGTCTATTAAGTGTGCAGGTACAAATTAGTAATCTAGTTTGTGCTGGCAAGTCAGTCAGCAATACAGAAGTCCTTGACTTTAGGAAAGCTGATTCTGACAAGCTCAGGAGGAACCACAGCCCTAAGGGGAAGGGAGTTCAGGAAGAGTGGTTGCTCCTCAAGGGAGCAATCCTTGTTGCACAAGCTCAGGCTATTCCGTCTCAGAGGAAAGGAAGCAAAAGGGCACAGCAGTCCCCTTGGCTCTCCAGGGAACTAGCGGACCTCCTGTGACTAAAAAGAAAGGCCTACAAAGGATGGAGGATGGGATCCACCTCCAAGGAGGAATATTCCGCACTGGTCCAGTTCTGCAGGGAGCAAACCAGGAAAGCCAAGTCTGCAACTGAACTCCAACTAGCTTCGAGTATCAAGAACAATAAAAAGTCCTTTTTTAGATATGTGGGGAGCCAGAGAAAAAGCAAGGGCAACATTGGACCCCTGTTAAACCAGATGGGACAACTGACAACCAACGCCCAGGAAAAAGCCAACCTATTAAATGGGTACATTGCATCGGTCTTTCATCAGTCCCACGGGACACCCATGCCCATTACAGGACAGGGAGGCCCGGGTGAGGGAGGTTCCCTGCCCTCCATCAGTGCTGACCTCGTGAAGGAACACCTTAAGAGGTTGGACACCTTCAAGTCAGATGGCCCTGACAATCTACACCCCAGGGTACTCAAGGAGCTAGCTAGCATCATAGCCCAGCCCCTGGCATGGATCTTCGAAAACTCTTGATGCTCTGATGAAGTGCCTGAAGATTGGAAGAAGGCCAATGTGGTGCTTATCTTCAAGAAAAGGAGGAAAGTGGATCCAGCAAACTACATCAGCCTGACCTCTATCCTGGGCAAGGTCTCGGAAAAGATTATCAAAGAGGCCATCCTTAACAGACTAGCTGACGACAATATCCTGAGGGATACCTAGCATGGGTTTGTTGCGGGTAGGTCTTGCTTGACCAATCTCATTTCCTTCTACGACCAGGTGACCTATCACCTGGACAAGGGAGAGGAGATTGATGTCATATATCTTGACTTCAAAAAAGCCTTCTATCTGGTATCCCATGATCACCTCTTGGCAAAACTGGCCAACTGCGGCCTTGGGTCCACCCTGATCCGCTGGCTGGGGAATTGGCTCTGTGGTTGGACCCAGAGGGTGGTGGTTGATGTAAATCAATCATCATGGTGCCCTGTGACCAGTAGGGTCCCCCAAGAGTCTGTCCTTGGACCTGTATTGTTCAACATCTTCATTTAATTATGTGGACATTGGAGTCAGAAGCGGACTGGCCAAGTTTTGCCAACGATACCAAACTCTGGGGTAAAGCGTCCACACCTGAGGACAGGAGGGCAATCCAGGCTGACCTGGACAGGCTCAGGAAATGGGTGGATGAGAACCTGATGGTGTTTAACACCAAAAAATGCAAGGTTCTCCACCTTGGGAGGAAAAACCTGCAGCATCCTTATAGGCTCGGCAGTGCTACGCTGGTTAGCACTATGAATGAAAAAGACTTGGGGGTCATGATTGACCACAAGATGATCATAAGCCTTCAGTGTGATGCTGCGGCTAGTAAAGCGAGCAAAACGCTAGCTTGCATCTATAGATGCTTCTCAAGTAAATCCTGGGACATCATTCTCCTGTTGTACTCGGCCTTGGTGAGGACACAGCTGGGGTATTGCATCCAGTTCTGGGCTCCACAATTCAGAAAGGATGTGGAGAAGCTTGAGAGAGTCCAGAGAAGAGCCACGTGCATGATCAGAGGTCAGGAAAACAGACCTTATGATGACAGGCTGAGAGCTATGGGGCTCTTTAACCGGGAAAAGTGCAGGCTCGGGGGTGATCTGATGGCCCCCTATAAGTTTATCAAGGTTGTTAACCAGGATCTGGGGGAATGATTGTTCACCGGAGCACCCTGAGGGATGACAACGTCGAACGGTTATAAACTCTAGTAAGACCGTTTCAGGCTGGACATAAGGAAGAAGATCTTTACTGTCCGAGCCCCCTAGGTCTAGAATAGCCTGCCATCGGAGGCGATTCAAGCACCCACACTGAACGCCTTCAAGAGAAATTTGGATGCTTATCTTGCTGGGATCCTATGACCCCAGCTGACTTCCCACCTCTGGGGCAGGGGGCTGGACTCAATGATCTTCCAAGGTCACTTCCAGCCCTAATGTCTATGAAATCTATGAAACACTTCTAGTTGTTCCATGATAGCTGCCAAGTAGCTTTTTAAATATATAAGTGCTTTACATGCTGCTCAATTTTAAAGCAGGTGTAGCAAGCTTACCTTTCAGAGCTTGGGTTGAGTCCCAGGCTTGAGATGCCGCTGTTTTGATTGGTAGAGCCCATCCACCAATCAGGAGGCAGCAAGAGAAATAAAGTCATGCCCCTTTCCTGAGGGGAAGGGGAGAAAAGCTCCCCCAGACCTGATTGAAGACTCCAACACTGTCAGGTCTGGAAGACTTCAGGGGCAGAGCCCTAGAGAGTATAAAAGGAGCTGCGTGCCCAGCATGGGGGAGATGCGTCAGGGACGGAGAAGAAAGTAGAACGGGGCTTAGAAGAGCTGAGAAGAGCTGCTCAGCAGAGTGAAGCAGTCGCCCGGAAGAGCCCCTGAAGACTTCTGTCAGCAAGGAGTTGCAGATGGCTCCAGTGGTTAGGCTGTCTGTGCACAGCACGGTACATGGCATCTGGACCCTAGGAACTGCGTGAGGTGACTCGGGTCTGCAACCTTTGGCATGTGGCCAGAGACACAGTGCACAGGCCAGTGCATGGAGCAGGATCTCTGGAGCCACTTGGGTGGATCAGGTTCCCAACCTCCTGCACAAGGCCTGATGCAGGAGGTGCTGCACAGAGGTTGAGAGACCCTAGGAGCTGCTTGAGGTGGCTCAGGTCTACAGCTGCTGGCATGGGGCAGCAGCTCAGTGCAGACAACACTGCTCAGGGGGTCTGGGAGCAGACCAAGCCCTGGCGCTGTACAAGGCTGTCCAGGCCTCCAACCCCCAGCACAATGCTAAGCGCCCACTACACACAGCAGTGCATGTCGCCCTAATCCGGGCCAGTGGCAGCAGAGTCAGGTGGCAGGAAAGCCCGTTGTGAAACAGAGCTCAACCTGGAGAACGGGAGGCAACCCTCCAGGACTGTGGAGTAGTAAGTTACCCTGGAGAGGGTCCCCACAGGGGAGGGACGCCTCCCCGGGTTGCAAAGGGGCACCACATGGGCTGCTCTTGGGTGATAGTGTGCGTGTGGGGGGGGGGGGCTTAGGAGCCTTTGGGGTCTCCCTCTCCTTTTCTTTCCCCATCTCCTTTCCTGTAGTGGTACTTCGGGAATGGGACCCCTGCCCTGGAGGGGTCTAAGGATTGCTTGTTATTTTTGTATACTGTGCCTTACAGTTTATGTGAATAAGTTGAAGTAATAATTTGTATATTTATAGAGTTATAAGGTTGCCCGATCAATATCCTTTGTTCTGGGTTGTTCTATTGTTCATCTGTATTTTTGAATAATAATTGGGTGTGCATGTGTGTATAGATATAATGTATGGTATAGGGTTTATTGTTTATAAATTTATACATATATATGTATAATCTATGTCCTTACCCTTTAATGGTTTTGTTGTAATAATAATAAATTTGTATATAGTTAAGTAATTGATTGACTGGGCCTGACTCTATAGGGGATGGAGGTGGCTGCTGGGGTGTTGTGTCCCTCTGTGGCACACTGGCCTGCCAATAATTCCCTGAATTGAAGAGGGGAGTACAAACCTGCGTACACCCAGGCTACACAGGTCATGAAGTAAAAGACTATGATTTATCTCCCAGTGCACTGTTCTTTCCTGGGCCTCTGAGAATCCCATAGGTGGCAAACATCTCCTGCCAGTGGGGCCTTTGCCTGCTAAGGAGACCATGCTGTTTTTCAACAGTGCACCATAGTAGTTTCAAAGAGGTTGCTGTGTCACCGCAGATAAGAAATCTGTGTATCAATAGGATAATAAACTTATAGCACCTTTCTTCCTGAAAACACTAAAGCACTTCACAAGCTGAACAGATCAATATGCAAACTATACACCGGGATCACTATATTCATTGCTGTTTTGTCCATATTGGGACAAAATGTAGCACTGTTTGTTTAAGAGTGCACAATGTCATCTGTGGTTAAGGACAGGAAGTGAAGAGTATCTTTTTCCATTGACCCTACAGAAGTGCTTTTAGGTAATTACTAATATTTAGTAATTACATTCTAAGACCCTGGAGTTAGCACCCTTGCTCTTACCTACTGAATCATCAACTCTACTTCCTGCAGCACTTAGTCTGTGAAATCTTTGATTGTTTCACTAGAGCTGTGTCTAGGTATATCAGTAGTGAATTTGACCTTGTATATAGTGAATAGGCCTCGTAGCCTAAATTTCAAAAACTAAAATAAATGTTTAGTTTTTGAACACCCACAATTTTGTCTCTTCAGAAATGGAGAGCAGTTTTGTTAGCTGTGAAAAATACATGTGCCCTGAGTGTCAAAGATGTTAAAATGACCTGGTCCCTAAACCTTAAAGAGTCAGTGTAGTTTAAGGATTTGAATAGGAAGATTTGACCTGCTTAGTTTTGTGGTAAACGCACCAAAGAATTCATGCCAAAGTTGGGAAATGCATTGTTTAGAATATACAAGAAGAAAGGAATCCAAAGCAAAACCTGAAACATTTTGAAATCCCAAAAAATTAAACCTATCAGAATCCCTTTTCTCTAGACATAAGGCTGCAGTTAATTTTTCTTGTACTGTCAACCTTGTTACTTCCTTGTTCCAAAAAAGAAAGGCTTAGCTCTGCTTCTGAATTTCAGGTTGATGACTGGGAGGAAGATGGTCATTTCTCCTGCTTTCACAAAACAGATGCATGCATACGAAGCAGGAGAGGAGAGGGAGCATTCACGTTTGTTGATATTTTCAGGATACAAAGCAGTTGGTCAGTCACGGCTGAATGCTCCACTCTCATTCTGGACTCTCTTTATATTGCTTGTCTGGTCAGGACCCTTTTCTTTACTGGTCATTCTCAGGCGGGAATGGGCTGTCTCATCTTGGCACTATTTATTCAGTTAGTATTAGGATGAAGCCACAAGCTGAGAGAGAGAGGATGAAGTGACAGGGAGGGAGGGAGAAGATAGTAGGGCATAGACTGGGACATATAAGGGAGAGGAAGAATAGAACAGGATCAGGATTGGACATGTATCAGGCTAAGATCCTAACTGGTCCAGTGGGAAGTGTTCAAGCATCCTCACCAAGATGCTGGTCTGGAAGTCTTGATGATTGAGACCCCCTAAGTGGAGACAGTGTCTCTAGAGAGAAGCAGCATTCTGCTTCTAGCAGATGGGCTTTCCCTTCTCTCTGTTCTTTTGGTGCCACAAGTTAGATTGGTGTCTCCCAAGATACCCATGGCACTAAAATACAGTTTGACTGTTCATCATCTTTAGCAACATTTTGGTCAGCTGTGAAAATTCACAGTATTAACATTTTGCGTAGTTGTTACTGGACTCCTAAGTAAATATCCCATTCAGATGAATGGGGTAATTTGCGTACCTGAGAGCTGTTATTTCAGAGCCATTGTAAACTGAAGCAGACATTGTTTTACACTCAGACAGATTGCACTTTTGTTTTTTATTTTTGCAACCATAACAGCCTAGTTTAGTTTTAGCCTTAATTGTGATCCAGTTGTGGGGAACAGTTATGAGACCAGCATTTGACCAAGTGACATAGAAGCACAGTAACTCTACAGACTCTAATCTTTCAGTTCAGTAACCAAAGCAGGTGAAAGAATAATAAATAATGTCTAAAGGAAATAATGGCAGTTCTTGTTTGGGAACCTGGCCAGATACTTCAACATTATTTATTAAATGTAACTGAAGACAATACATCTGACTCAGCTAAAAGTCTTTAATGGAGAACATGAATTTGTTCATCTCCTTGGGCTTCTCTGCCCACACAGTTTATACCAATTCCAGATTTTATTAAATTGGTGCATGCTCCTTGTGTAGATGGTTTTCTGTCAGTTTGTCTCTTGCCTGGGTTTGGCCTACATTAAAAAGGAGTCGCGCAAAGGTAGCTCTTGCAATGCATGCACTGATGTCAGAGTGCCCATAGAGTTGTGGCACCCATTTGACAAAATCTGTTTCTCAACCGTGTTGACAATAACAGTTAACTGATTTATTTAATACAGTTTGTTTTGAATTAAACAAGACAGCATGAATATCCTTTGCTAGTCACTGTGAGCCCATGTATACATAGCCAAAAGATTATAATATTCCACTGAACAGTCCTTTCCCCTCTTTCCTCCCATGATCCGCTAGCCAGTAGAAGATAAATGGAAATGTGTAGATGAGGATATGCTTGCTTTGATTATGTGATATTGCCTTGCATATATTCTTTGCTTCTTGACTGAAGAGTATATATATTTAAGACTCATGGTCACATAAGTTTTCTGTTCCCTTGTAGCATAATCTGAACATTGGGAAATAATAACCGTCCTGAAGAGTATTTATTTTATGTCCTTCATGCAAAGAGTTCAAAGTGCTTTATAAATTGTGCCCCACTTCCTCCTTTATCCCTCCTATCCAAATCCTTTCAAAATCCTGATCCTTCTCCCAAAGTGCCCCTAAGATTTTATGATTTTTCTCTGTTCTGATGTGTGCGGTCTCATCTTCCATCCCTGTAAGTATCCCAGGCTTGTTCTAACCATCTCACACTGACTTTGAGTCCCTCCTGTCTCTCCCTTCCTCAGCCTCATCAGGTTAAAGCTTTCTGTCCTTGTCTTCAGAGCCCTGCATAACTTACCTGTCTTTTTTGCTTTCTCCATTCTTTCTCCATCCGGTTAATGATATAAGTCTCGCTGCTCAATTTTCTCACTTTTTCCCCTGCACCTTGTTCTTTGTCGTTATTTATGTATGAGCAGTCCTTCCTGAAATGAGCCACCCTCTACTTCAAGCCCCTTTTGAGTACACACTTCTGTGGTAGGCTCCACAAATAACAAGAGGGCTGCTTATAGCTCAGTTGGAGGCTCTTACAAATTATCAGTATATTTCACACATGCGCATACACAAATTTAGTGTGTTCCTAAAACAGTTTATTATCTAATGTGTTACCTTGATCACTTGATTTATACACTATATCTTTTTTCCTGCACCTTTCTCTATTAGTCTTTCCGAGTATAAATGCTTTGGGGCAGAGATTCTGCATTGTTTTTATGTGTGGAAAGGACAAAGTATATTATCAGTGCTTCCAAAAGTAAATAATGACAATAGTAACAGCAGCAATTTGAGAGAGAAAGAAAGCAAGGTGGTATGTCTAACTCAACAGGAACTACAGGGGAAATTATTGGTAGGTTGAAATTTGGCCAGGACACTGGTGCTAGAACCATTATGTTTGTGGAAGCACCGTGGGATTTTGAATGATCATCACCAATTATAACCTTGATTTCCAGTCATTTGGAAAGTGGCAGCCCCGGCATCTACCACTACAGTGTCTAAGTGCCAGAGCAGGGATGACTCGGAGGGAAGAATGAACTGATATCACCTTGTACATTACAGGGGGGGTTTCCTTGGAGGGCTCTCATCCAAGAACTGACCACTTGAGTTGCAGTATCACAGTTCAAGGTGCTGTGGTTGCAAGCATACTTTTCTTCTGAAAACAAAAAAAAAATGCTGTTGCTAAGTTTCTTCCAGTCAGACTGCAAGATATACTAGTCACTGTTTAACAGGAATGGTTCTCTAAGTGTGTCTGGAAATTGGCACAAAAAAGTCATTCTGTCCCATAATTTAAAAAATAGTTTCATTGCTGTTGCAAATGATTTTTATTATGACTTCATTTTCTCCAGATAATAACTTTCTGCAGCATTCTCTCTTGGAGCTGAAATTTTCCATACATGGTCTCTACAAGATGATCATTTGTGCTTTTGAATTATGAGGAAGTAAAGCAAATATACTCCTCCAGTTCGAAACAATTCTAATAGTGCGCGCTCAAATGCAGAGAAACTGGAAACAGCCAAAGCTTCAAATACCCAAGTTGCAATGGATGTGGTTCTCTTTGAGGACTAGTGGCTCTACTTAGTTTTAAAATAATAGGTGTTGATTTAAAAAGGCAGGTAATCACTTGAAACTTGTATGCTGCATGTGACCAATGGGAAATGTGCAGGTCCTCTTGTAAATGTCTGTAAACAAAGTCAGTGGCAGATGATGGAAGGATTTATTGGATGTAACGTAACAGCGTTCTCAGTTACAAGACATGCAGAAAGAGTTGAGAAACAGATGGCAGGGTTGAAATGGGACACTTTATTGTGGAAATGCCACTGGAAAAGTAAAATATGAAGTCCTTTCTCCTGTTCCATAATCTGTTGCATGAAACAGCCAAGCAGTTTCTGAATTCTTTTTGTCATTCCCATCTGAGAGAAGTTCCGGCAGAGACTTTTTTTTTTTTTTATTAGTGCTTGTGTTAAAAAGAAAACTCAAGCAAGCAAGCAAAAAATGGATAAAATGATAAGTCCAAAGGGCTTAGTGATGGACCACCTGTTAACATCTCTCACAAACATTAGCATTGATCCATCAGGTAGGCACTCAGTAACATTCAAACATGTTAGTCAAAGTACCAGCATCCCAGCACCCTACACTGCTCCTTCAGTGCTGTTTGTACATCTGAACATTCATCTTTCACAAGGTTAAACTCAGGCATTGGCAATCTGTGGCCTGGGGACTGGATTTGGCCCACGGATATGGAGCTTCTGGGTTTCTGGTAATGTTTGCACAGGGGATGGTCCCCATGCCACTGAGGAGAAGCATTGGTGGCTGCAGTGGCAGCAGCTGGGTCCTAGTGCCCTCCAGGCTGTGACTCTTGCGAGGTCATTCTGGCCAGCAGTGTGCAAGGGTTGCTGTCCACTGTTAAACTATTGTGATGACCAATTTTTAAAGTTAATAAATGTAACCAAAATCCTTGCATGTAGGGTCCTGCTCTTTACTTGCCCCATTGGCAGATATTATCTGTAAAAACTGCCTAATTGTCCCAGAGAACATCCACCACATCTCAAGGATAATTATTCAATGGCGCAGAGCATAGGCGACTGGTAGGGAGGGCACAGGGTGGGCATGTGCCCCCCCAACAGGGCTGTCCCCTCTGTGAATGCTGCCAGCAGCATCTGCAGCTGCTTGCCAGCTCCACCCCCGCCACCAATATGACTGGAGGTGTCTGCAGGTGCCCCCTCAGTCACAGGAGGCACCAGTCGTCTATGGCATAGAGACAGTTCATTGACTTGTCTAACACCTTTTCTCCTTCTCATGCTGCTCCTCTGCTGTTTTCAGGTTTTTGTTGCCATTACAGTCCATTTCAAATTAAAGCAGCCTTCAGACTGCTTTCACACAGCGCACGGAGGTTGGAGCTAAACATAAAGCAACACCAAGTTCAGGACAGTGCAGGGCAAACTTTGAACACTTGTCCTGGAAGTTTGTAAAGCCTTAATGCACAAAGATTAGTCTATATTGTAATCATGGGGATGTTCCTGTTGCTCACTTGTGGAACATGTGGGGTGTACTTGTTAAGGAGGAGCTACTGAGGAGGAGTGTAAGAAACAATATAGTGGGAAACACATGCATAGGCAGAGAGGCATTATAGTAGAAGTGCACTGATATATTGGTCCATATTGTATAAGCACTAATGAAAGAAAAATTGACATTATCAGCAGTTGGCTTTTTTGGCCAGTGTAGCCCATATTGTCACCAATAAATGCCATGTGCATGTGTGCAGCAGCAGCATGCATGTGGCCAGAAATGCAGCCTGGCAGCTTAGAGAGCAGTCTATTGCCAGTAAGCCTGTGGGAGGGGGAAGCAGATTAAGGCTTCCGTGGTGAAGGAGGAAGTGTGGCTGGGGCAGAGGCAGGTGTTGCCCAGCTGGGCCGAGGCAGGATGCAGGACAGAACTGCAGGCAGCTCCTCCAGGGTGAGGGCAGCTCCCAGCTGCTGTGCACAGCCCTGGTGGGGGGACATATGCCCCCCAGATTTGTGCACAGGGTGAGGGCAGGCTGCCCACTGCAGGCTCAGGGCCAGGGGTGCGCCAGTCTCTTCCCTGGGGGAAGGGGGCGGCCTGGGCTAGTCTGCACTCAGGACAGGCAGCAGCACTGGGAGAGTAGGCTATGGGGGCGGCTATGGTGAATTTTTGGCCACCCGGTAGCGCTGCCACCCCGCCCCAAGTGCGGCCCTGGCCCATCCCCTCCCACTTGGGAAGAGAGTGGCATAGCCCCCGAGCCTGCAGTAGGCAGCCTGCCCTCACCCTGTGCAGAAATCCAGGGGGTACAATCCCCCCATATCTCCCCTAGGGGTGCGCACAGTGGTGGGGAACTGAGCCCACCCCATCTCCTTGTATGCCCCCCAGATGAGCTGCCTGTGGCTCTGCCCTGTGCCCCACCCCAGCTTGGCTGGGCAGCACCTGTTCCTGCCCCTACCCCAGCCCCTCACCATGGGGGCCTCGAGCTGGCCCCCCATACCCCTTCCTCCCCACAGACTTAGCAGCAGGACGCTGCTCTCCAAGCTGTGGGTCTTCACATCAGCAATCAGTATTGTCTGATATGGCTGGTTAATAATCTGACATTGGTATCGGCCAAAAAAAGTCTTTATGCACCCCCAGTTATTAGACTGGAGCTAGATGGTGGCTCCAGTACAGGTCCAGGAGCTTAGACCACCTGACTCCTGTGCTCTTTCTTATGCTAGCTGTCTTCAGGGCTTGGGCTCTTCAAGACCACAAACCTCTCAGCTTTCAGTTCTGTCATCTGAAGCATGATAGAAATGCTTATTTTCTGCTGTACCTCACAGGGGTTGTGAGGATTACCATACTTACTCAAATATAAGACAAGGTGTCTGCCCCCTCTTCCCCTTCCCCCTCTCCCCATCACCATGGGGAAAAAAAGGCTCCTCATCCTATATTTGCATACAAGGAAACCTCGTTAAATACACTGTCTATCATTAAATTGCTGCCAACAGTAGCACATGCTTAGTACTTAGTTAGTAATAGAAACTAACAGTGAAGCTGATTAAGTGAAGCTAATACTGAGCATGACTATAAAACACATGGCCCATATTGGGCAAAGACTCCTAGGAAATTTTTTTTTTTTTGGTGGCCCTTTAAAAAAAAAAAAACAACCCCCCCTAATAGGTAGGTGTTCCCCCAGCAAGGAATGGTAATACCAGACAGGCCACAGCAAGCCCCAACACTCTTGTCTTGATCTAACTGAGATGTATGGTAGCACTCCCTGCACTCAGCGCTGACTCTTCCAGTGGTGGTAAGCCACTACACTGCATACCTTACAACATCCTCTTCACTCCCACAGCTGAACTCTGCCTGCCTTTCCCATTTCCAATGATCTCTGTTTCTTTACCAGCCTTAAATGTCTGGCAGACATCACCAAATGGGGCCCCAAGCAGTTCACCCAGAATCCCTGTCTCATCTCCTCTCTCAGCCTGTTGTATACGATTGGTGTGGCCCTGCCCTCTTTGAGACAGAGCCAGACCAGGTTGCTGTGCACCTCCTCTCCATATACATTTTTGGCCTTGTGACAAGAACACCTGATTCCAATCATGAATGGGGGGCTAATTAGGGCATGGATCCTTTTGGGGGGATGGGGGAAGCAGTATCTGGAGTACACACACATACTGTACAATGCCGAACTATAGGCTCACTATGGCTTGGAATGCTGTTGACTGCTGGGGCCCAGCCCAGTGAACTATATTGGGAAATTATGAGTCTTTTGGCTTTGGACTAATGTACATAGTTTGTATTATCTTTGCTTAGTGGCAGTAAAGGAGGTGCTATGCGGTGGTTTTTAGGCCAGGTGGTTTTACTTACTTAGCAGGGGAAATAACTTTCTTCTTAGCCTTGAATGATTTAGTGTAGTTAGAAGGTGAAGGCCAGTCCCTTGCAGTATCAGCAGACTGATCCCTGAGAGTCTACAAATGCTCCAAATGTGAGGATCTTGGTTACACAATTTATGGTGATGGGGGATTGCTCTTGGGGTTTCCCTCTAGCTTGCTCCTTCAACCTTTTGGCTAGGGGCAAGTGAGACTAAGGAGCATCTGGACTCCAAGGCCTCCAGGCTTGGGGCTTGCACATAGGATGTCTGTCATGGATTTGGGCATATCTGAAGCCCCCAGTTGAAGAGTCTGAGAGGTAGGATATTTGCTGACAGTAGCGCCACACAGACTTGAACAATTGAGTTCTGCTCAGTCAATAGAATTCAGAGCTGATCTGGCTGATTTGGCCTGAGACAAAATTTCAGTTTATACTATATGTAATTAGTATGAAAGTGCTGTGTAAAAGTGTGTTTATGGAGTACCTGCACTAAAATTTGCAGCAGCTTTTAAAAAAGGTTAAATGGATCCTGGATGAACTAAGTCTGTGGGTACCTGGAGTTATTTGCCTATTTGCAAATTCCTATAGGCATGTTTATTTCAAAGTCAGTGTTTTCAAATTTGTAGCTCACTTCCATGTGCTCAGGGAGATCAGGATGTAACAGCAAGGGCGGGGGGGGG
>NW_017729000.1:43675239-43684486 GCF_001723915.1 Gavialis gangeticus | reverse complement strand
GGGGGGGGGGGGGGGGGGGGGCAGAAGGCAAGAGTGCACCTGACTTCCCATCCCCCCGTTCCCCAGATTTTTCCCTGCTGTAGCAGTGGGAAGAAGACCGATTCAAGGCAAGGCTCCAATAATTAGGTTCTATACCTGGAAAATTATAACACATTTATAAATTTCCATATATAGAACCTAATTATTGGCAGGGTCATTTTATAATTGGCCAATATATAATAATAATATAGCCATTTTATAATCAGCCAAGTAATTGGCTGATTGGCTTGTATTCAAGTAAATACAGGAGTTAGCATTGATAGTAGGGACTGTTCTTTCCATCTGTTCTCAGTGGTAAAAGATAATCTCCCCTTCCTTCCCCCCCTTTCCTGTGTACAGGGGTAAAAGATAATCTCCCTTTCCTTGCCCCCCTTTCCTGTGTACCCCCCTTTCCCTCCTCCCAAAAACCAAATGATCTGGGTGGGCATGGGAATTTGGCTGCAGGAGGACCCTTCCTGCATGATAAGGATCTTTAAGGTTACAGATAAGAGTACTGCAAAGAGACATTAGAGTCAAAGGGGAGATGCAGTGTAGTAGCTGGAGCACTGAGCTCGGATTTGGAGAAAACTGTGTTCTATTCTCTGCTCTAATAGTAACTTGCTGGAAGACTGTGGGCAGTTTACTTCATCTTCCTGGGCCTCAGTTTCTCCCTCTGTAAAATGGGGATGAAGATGCAGACCTCTCTTTGTAAAAAGCCATCAGAGCTCATGGTAGAGGTGATAACTTTTATTAGACCAACAAGATTTTTGCAAAAAACCCCTCTTTAATTGCAGGCTTTCGGGCACAAACATTCTTCATCAGGCATCGGAGAAAAGATTGTAAAAGTTCTCGCAGGTAGAAATAAAAGTTCATATTTCATAGAGGAATCAATAGGCAGAAAGCTCCTCTGGGCAGATGGTTCTTAGATGGTAAGGAGAACTTTTACAATCTTTTCTCTGATGCCCAGTGAAGGGTGTTTGTGCTCAAAAGCTTGCAGTTAAAGACATTTTTTTGCAAAAATCTTGTTGGTCTAATAAAAGTTACTACCTCTACCATGAGTCCTGATTAATTTTTCCTCTAGACTAATACGGCTATGACCTGGATACCTTTTGTAAAACACTTTCAGATCTACTGATAATAAGCTACATAGAAGCCAAGTAGTGTAGTTGTTCTTGGTCCTGTTTTATTGTTGTTGGGTTGTGATTTTTGTAGAGAAGTCAAATAAATTATTATGGACAACAGCTAACGCTGCACCCAAACAAATGCGTTCTGCTTTTGAGTAGTGTCCAGATGGGTTTGTTTTATTAATACAAGGATCTGATAGTGCAAACTCCATCTCTTCAGGCAGGAAGATGCATTTGATGTATGGCAGAGGAACAGCCTTTTGGAAATGCATATTGAACACTTGATAAGCCTGATTCATGCAGTCTCGAGGTTTATTTACCGCTCAAACTAAAGCACAGGGTGGGGGGTTGGTGATTTGGTTGTGAAGGAAGTTTCATTTATGTCCTTCTGCATGGACCATGGAATGCTTGTTCGTATCATCTTAGTGAGAACAATGCTCAATCACTGTTGGGCTGGAAAAGAGCAAACAGTTTCTCTGATCATTGTAGATGGGGCATGAGTCATCTAGTCCATTCCTTAAATCATAGGAGGTTGACAAAATACTCTGGAATAGACTGTAGGGGATGATCCCTCACTGTCAGCTGGACAGATAAGATGGTCTAACACTTACAGTAATATTTCATATCCTTCCTTCTGCGTGCCCCCCCTTTTCTCTGTATTCAGCTGACAGTGCAATGCGTATAGGCCTTTGGAATCCAAAAGATCTTTGCTTTTAATCAGAAAATAATTTTACGTTTTTAATTAGAAGAGCACAAAAGTGCTGGGCAGCATACACCCACTCCCACCACAGTCAGTAGAAACCACAGGTGCTCAGCAACTCTGAAAATGAGTCTCAAAGTCAGTGGTTGTTGATCTTTTTAGACTCCAGGTCTCCCTAGGAAAATGCAAGCTCTTCTCTTTCTTGGATCATTTTTTGACTATGGAAAAACAATAGAGTAATTCTTCTGTTGCAAAAAAATCAGACCAGAGCAGGTCAGAATGTTTTTGATGCTATCCAGTCCTATATGAAATCTCTGTATGTGTCTTGTAATCATATGTAAGTGTTGTATACCTAACAATGCTGACATTGCATGTCACCCTGTGGCACCCTTAAAAGGATCTCCCAGGGTATTGAAAATGCTGGCTGAGAATCACTCCTCTAAGTTCATCTACAATCTGAGCACAATTAGCTCTTTCAAGGCACTGATACTTGATTAGCGGAACAGACATATGCAGGCAGAAAAATAAAACTCACCAGATGTGCAAGACCTAGATACAAACCAGGATAGCGTCTCAGGTGTGTTCTTAAAACCTGGGGTCCTGGCCAAGGCATTGGTTTCCTGTCTGCCTGGTTTATGTCATTGCTGTAGCATCTTTATTTATCCCATTTTATTTTTTTTTCTGTCTGTAGATAAAACTTAAGTCTGCCAAGCTGTTATTTGCAGGCATTTAGCAGGCCAGTCTAGGATGGCTGGTTTTATGATGCCACCTAAGATTTTATTGTCCAGATGTGGTATTAACTTTCTAATCTGCTTCAGGGTTATAGGAAAAGGAAAGGCTTTTTGCTGTTTAACTAAAATTCTTTCTCTCTCCTGGCTTTTTTTTCCTATTGAAATAGTCCCTTTCCTCATAGCTTTTGTCTGCCTGCCACCACATTTCATTCTGTCCTGAATTAGTGTTATGTTTTGGCTCTGCCGTCCACTTCTCTCTTTGGAGGGTGGAGGATGCCAGTTGCAGGATCTTGCTGGGGCCTCTGCTAGGTGTCTTTCTATGGCAGATTTATTGTTCCATATTTTTATTTAATTACTTACTTTTACAGCTCTTAGTATAAATCTAATTATCCATCTGTTATACTATGTTATGGCACTGCAGCTCATGTCATTCTTCCTCCTTGTGTAATCTTAGCAAACTTGACTTTGCCCTCCTGAATTTGTACTGGCTGGGTTTGGTTTTTTTCTTCAAGTGATAGAAGCAACCAGAGATGCTCTCTGTGGCTGCTGGCTGAATGAATTGCCATGGATAGTGACTTTGCCTTGAAGCTACTGAGATTGCTCATGATCAGGGATCCTGGTTTTCTCTGTTTAATCCCAAATTCTCTGATAAAAATTACAAATTCTATCATTAAAATATCCAAAATCCACGTTTTTCTGCAAATAAAACGAAACACCACTATATATAGGTATCAGTTGAACACCGTGCTTTATTGATATATTTTCAATCTTAAAGCAATTTGAAAGTCTACCAGTGCCTCAACCAGTATGATAAAATAAATTCTAAATCCGTATAAATTTTGGCATCTGATTTTGGGGTTTTATCATAGAAAATCAGAGCTCCCCCTGCCCCCTTTGCTTACCAGGATGTAGGTCTAGCTGCAGCTGTCCCCGCCCACCTACTTTGTGGTGTTCAGTAGCCCTGATATGCCAGTGCCCTGCCCATGCCAGTGTCCCTCACCCCCAAGCCACAACCCCCCATCCCTGCTGGTACCCTTAACTCCTGACCCACAGCCCTGCCTGGCCCTGCTGGTGCCCCTCATCCCCCACCCCTACTGGTGCCCCTCACTCCCCAACCTGCACCACCCCAACACCACCCCAGTCTAGTGCCCCTCGCTCCCCACCTACAGCCCCCTGCCCCCACCCAGCCCTGCTGAATGGATCCCTAGCTGCCAAAGCTATAGGGCCAAGGACTCAGGTCTGCAGCACCTGAGCCCCAGCTGCTGCCCATGGAAGGTGGCAGCAGCTGCAGCTGGAGCAGCACGGGAAGCTCGGCTCCCCCTCCCCCATGGGTGGCATGGCTGAAGCAGAGTCCACGGGAGTGGGGCAAATGCAGGCTGGCAGCTGCAGGCTTGGGTTTCCCCACCCTGCTGTCCTCTCCCTGGAGCCTCTGCAGCCCAGCAGGTGGGACCCAGCATGACAGAGCAGGGCGGAGAGGCTTAGTGCCACCACTGGGAGCTCTGCACTGCCATGGTGAGGTGCTCCCTGCCCACCTGGCTTCAGCAGGGGGCACAACTCTGCGCAGGCATCCCTGCTGCTGCTGGGTGGTGCTGGGCTCCTAGTGGCAGCACTGAGCTTCCCCGCCGTGCTCTGCTTTGCCTCACCAGGTCCCACCCACTGGGCTGTGGAGGCCCTGGGGGACTGTGGGGAGCAGCAGTGTGTGGAGCCCCAAGCCCATAGCAGGCAGCCTACATCTGTGTTTTCCCCATGAACAAATCTGGGGGGGAGGGCTGTGCCCTGCCATGCCCCTTCCAGGAGTGTGCATGGTGATGGGGAACCAGTGCCGTCTGTGCCTCTGTCCCATGCCCCTGTCCTAGCTTGCGGCCCCGCATTCCCGCCCTGGTCCCGGATCCCAGGCCCCACGCGCTGGCTTAGCAACACCTCCAGCCCCAACCCTGCCCTACTCTTTCCCTCCCTTCCTCATTATGAGGGCCTCAATCCCTGTCCCTCCTCCCTCAAGATGTACCTGTGGGGAGCTGCTCTGCATGCTGCCTGGGTACCATATGCGAGTGTACATGCGCACATGCATGTGGAGCCCTCCTCCTGCTCCTGCCAACCTGGAAGGGAAACCTGCCATTTCCTGTGTTTTTTCTTTAAAAAGAGAAAATCCGCATTTTTCCGTGGTGAATGGAAAACCTGTATCCCTGCTACCAGAGTCTTTTCTGCTACGTCTCTGTTTCTGCCTTCCTAGCATTTTTAGTTGAGATGCAGTATTTAGCTGTCCAGACTGTAAAAATTGGAGATGGGCTTGACTCGGCCCCTACTTCCATCTCCCTTTCCTTCACCCCAGATCCAAACACTGAACTTTGGGAAGGTTTGTCCCATGAGGGTGGTAGGTTCCTTCCCAGCTAACAACATTAGGCTCTTCAACAGGTTAGCCTTCTTGGGGGACTGATGGGCCTCCTGCAAAAGTAGAGGGGGAAGCTGCCTGGCCCAGTGGCCCCCTGCAGGACAGTGACTCATCAGATGCTACCGTTTTCCCCATCTCTGAATTTTGTAAAGTTTTTTGACTGATTGTTTTATTAAATGGTTTAAGCTAGATAGACATCCTGCTGCTTTCCTTAGACTGTTCTGCTAAGGGCCAAGATTGTCCTTTGGACTCGCACAAATAGTTTCTATGCCAAAGTCAGTGGGAAGTGATTATGCTCATCAGAGGACAGCATGTGTCCTGGTGGGTCTCTCTAGCCTGCTGTTTGTTCAGTCCTTTGTGGTTCAGGATGCTGTAGATTTATCTGTGCTGGGTAGGGCTGTATCAAGTCTCATGACAGATGTGCAAGAGGCATGTTGCAGGATTTGTAAAAATCTAGATTCTCTGGGTGGTTTTTTGACACTGCTTTATGGTTGGTCTCAATCCAAAGTTCTGATTTTTGACAGTCGCTGTGCTGTTTGTCCATCTGTGGTGTGAATTGGACTCCCTTGGTTAAATTGCCTTCTGGATCACATTAGCTCATCAAAATTACAAAACCATTTCCTCTGCTCCATCCAATTCCCTTCTCCTAGTAGCAACAAATACTCAGTAACCTAGTTGCTCATTTAAAACTATACTTACATTTATGTAATCCATTATGTCACATTGAGACATGCTGCTCTTCCAGGAGCACTGCTTGTTCCCCTACTAGTGCTATCAGTCATCTGGCCTGATAGAAAGTGAGAAGGCAGCAGTGCATTGATGTGGAGATTTTATCTTTCTTCTTGGGCTGTTTTTTATGTCTTTCCTACACTCTGTGCTTTTGAACATCTAACATCTCTTTTATGCTTCACATCTTTTATGTGAAATTGTTGCATTTTGTCGCTCATCGAAACCTAGTTTTCCTTTTGTCAGGTTTTTCACTTTCTTCTTAATGTTGTTTTGATCAGCACAACTGCTTGGGCCTCCATTTTATTGGGTGGCTTTTAATCTTCTCAGTTGTAGCTCTGAAGGCCTTTGTCTATGATAAACTTGGCTTTGACACAGTGCTCAGAGGACAGTGTTTTGTAAGCTGGTTCTGCACAGTTGACCTTGTTTGCACGTTGGGAGGTATACATTTTGTTCACATCTCTCCCTTTCAAATCTGACTAGCATCACTTGGCCTTGTATACTTTTTATTTTTCTATTTGCTTTTTTAAATCAGTGGTTTTATTGGTTGCCAGGTATTTTTCCTATTGTATGTGTAAGCCACCCATTTTGCTTTTTGATATCTTATATTCTACAGGCATTTACAGCCACCTGATACCTCTCTTTTAAAAGGGTTTTGCCAATTATATGCTTTAGAAGGCCTCCTGTGGTCATTGTGCCATTACAGGATGATGCATTCTGGGATATTGGAGCAAAGGTGTACTCTGACTGTGGACAGTTTTCAGCCAACCTACATGGGAAGAGGAATTGTCAATATTTAGTTGCACTGGTTTATCCTATTTAGTCAGTTTGGGGGGATCTGCGAAGATGTATTTGAAATAGGTTCCATTTCCATATTTTCTGTGCTGTAACTTTTAAAGCCTCTTACTGAATTGATCCTGGTGGTGTCTCATTATTTGGAAGAATGGTAATTTTTCAGCCAGGCAGCACTACACGGAGTTAGGGTTAGTTGCAAAATCAATCTTGGAGTTCAGATTTGATAGCTCATCAAATATGATGGGCTGCTTTACTTGGAGTCCACTTTAGAGAGTTGTGGTGTCAACCTGAAATAAGTTTCATTTTGATACTAAGGTTCTGCATGCTACCAAGCAATCCTTTGTGTTGCTAGTGTTTTGTGCTGCATCTGTGCTTTGGATAATTGCAGTAGAAAAAGTGTCTTTGGTGTACGTGTCACTTCTCACTTGAATTATTTTAATGTTTTTCTTCTTCAACCTGCAGTCTAAAATTCAGCCCCATAAGTTAGCATTCAGTCATCCAGTTGCTTGTTTCCAGCCCTATTCAAAACACAGAGATTTACAGCTATGTTCAAGAATGGTTTTATGTAATTCCAGGCAAACCTTTTAAATGGTTGACATTTTAATGATCTGTTTTTTCATTGTTTTTATTATTTGTCAGAATAATTTTAGCATTAGTCCATTTACGTGGCCTATCAGAAATTCATCAAATTTAGAAGCTTCTGCTGAAATTTTTTGTCCATTTCATGTGTGGCTTCATTGGCATGTTGCTTTTAACTCCTGTTAAAAACATGTTGCCTTTAACTTTTCCAAGGATCTTTTGAAACTCTTATTCAGATGTGCAATTCCTCAAGTCATTCAGACTCTCACAAAACTTTACATACGATTTACATATTCAGATATTGCACAACTAGAGACATTTCAAGCATAAACCTCTTCAGATTTCTGGGAACAAAGCATCTTCATGCTGTCATTTGAAGTCATAGATTGTACTATGAACGTTACATTTTTGGGGAGATTTTAAGATGTACTTCATTCACATCCATTCTTGATATTTAGCTTATAGCAAATATCAAATAGACTATACTGAATCTTTTAGTATATTTTGCAGATTCAGAGACCTTGATCACATTTTTGATTTTACATACTGTATCCTTGACTGAAGATGGAAAAGACCTATTAAGTCCTATCTAGTCCGATGATTATCAGCCTTTTTACCATCTGACTATGCTTTCATCAAAGCAAATGAGCTCAAGACCCACCTTCCTGTATGCTGAACAGAATATTCATGTAGATCAGCTGTTAATAAAATCAGAGAATGCTAACGTACTTGCAGTACTAATGGCCCTTGGATGTATTTCAGCAAAATGAGAGAGCTCAGCATTGTGCTCAGAGCTTATCCACATGGATACTTGAGGTGGATTTCTGAATCTTGCTAGGCAGACAAAGTGGGGATACTGCACTCAGGTGGGGGACAGATTGAGAGCATAATTCGGTACAGTAAAAGGCTTGAGGGAGAACAGAATGAAAATGGAGTGGGTCAAAAGGAATATGGTTGGGGGAGAAACTGAAGGAAAGAATTAGTTGAAGGGATGGGGACTTCATAAACCCCTGTACCTTTATCTTCTTTCCCCATTTTGACCCATTTTGCATCCCTGCTAGTAAGACCCAAGCACCCTTTGTTTCTCTCCTTGTTCTAATTTGCTTAGCCACTGCAGGGGAGGCACTGAGAACACAGGACAAGAGATGGTCTCTTGCACTCAGAGTCAGTCACCACGGCAGGTGCTGGCATACATAAGGGGTCACTGCTGAGGGCTTTGGTTATAGCCTGGCTGGGCCTGAAAAGCGAGGATAGATGGAGCTGGAAAGAGCACCACAGAGAAGGCAAAGTAGCCGGTAGCATGTTCAAGGGTGTAGATCAGAGGTGACCAAGCCATGACAGGGATACCATGAACAGCATAGGGAGCCTGTGTGTGTGGCATGTGGCAGACGGGGGAGGAGACAGGAAGCACAGTGGCAAAAAGGGCAGGGAACATAAAGCAGAGCATCAGATCAGACAGGGAGCAGGAATCAGGAAGCAAAACAGCAGCTTGGTCAGGGAGCACAGAGCAGGGAATAGAAAGCAAATCAGCAGATATGGCAGAGGAAAGGAATAGAAAGCAAATCAGCAGATATGGCAGAGGAAAGGGTTTGGAGTGGCACTTAGAAGTGAGAGGATGTAGAGCTAATTGATGGGATGCTTGCCAAAAAGTTGGCCCTTACTGGTGTAGATTAAACGGGACAGATGAGAGTTTGAGGCCCTGCCATGTGAGGGTGCTTGATGTCCTCTGCTTTGCAGCATGACTCTTAACCGTCTGAATTTCTGTCCAGTCTAGTTCAAAGTCACAAGCAATGGAGCTTTCACCATTGTCTTTGCAAGGCTGAAGGCCTGACTCATCAGACATGCACGCATTGCTTTCATTCAGATCTAAAGGGCATAGGCATTGCAGGGCAGAATTTACTCCTTTGTCATTGTGTTCTCAATAGTTAGTCTAAACTTTTCTTTCTATAATTCTGTCCCACTACTACTAATAGCCAGTAGGGCTGTGCGAAGCTTTGGGTGCTGATTCAATATGGAGGAGATTTGGTCCAATTCGGTGGCTGAATCTCCAAATCTGAATCAAATCAAGGGACTTAGAAAAAGGTCTGAATTGATTCAAAGCTCTCCAGATCTTCGGAAAAGATTTGGAGACCTTTGATTCAGGCAGTCTCCGCCCACTGCAGCAGGGAGCTGGAGGCAGACTCCA
>NW_017729000.1:43647894-43675133 GCF_001723915.1 Gavialis gangeticus | reverse complement strand
AGGTCCTGGTGCTTTAAAAAAAAGCCCGCACTCACTGGGTGCTGCCAGGCAGGGGGCAATCCCCACTGCCCTGTGTTGCATGAGGGATTGTGCCATGAGCCTCCTGACCCCCTTTCCCCCCCGGCTGCCCTGTCTGCCCCAGCTCTGGTCCTTTAAGGAAAAAAAATGACACCCCCTGCCCCACGGACTCACCGGTGCCTACAGCGGCTTCTGGGCTTTGGGGCACTCACGGAAGAGCCCCCCACACAGCACGGGGCAGCGGGTGGCAGCGAGGATTGCCCCCCTGCCGGGCAGCACCCAGTGAGTTGAGGCTTTTTTTTTTCCAAAGTCCTGGTTGCTGGGGCGGGCGGGCAGCCACTGCTGGGCTGGGAGAGCAGACAGGGGATGAGACTGGGTGATTCAGAGATTCAGCAGCAGCCAAATCTCCAAATCAAATTCAGCCGAATCCATTTGGGACAGTGATTTGAATCACCAAATCGAATCACTGTCCCCCGAATTGGCCAAATCTGAAACGAATACTAACCACTTTGCACGGGCCTAATAGCCACCCCCTTCCCCTCCCCCCCAAAGCTTTTTTTCTTCCTTCATGCCAGCGTTCAAAAAGTACATGGTCTCGCATCTCTTTGGGCACCAAGTACATGCTACTGTTGATCTTTGCTTCTAAGGCAGTCTCTCCAGCTCCTTCATGGGCTTTTTGCTCTCATTTAGTCCTGTCTAGTTTGCTTCTTTCTGATACTGAGGTACCCAGACCTGAGCCTAATTGTCTGGGTATGTTGTTGCCAGAGCAGTGCAGACAGAGGTTTTCACCTCCTGGCTCTGTGCTGTGTCTGAGCGTGCATCCACAAATCCCACCTCACCACTGTAGCCTTTTTCAATTTAATTTGATTTTTCCTCTGCCATATTGCATTGCAGGCTCATGTCTAATTTGTTCTCTGCTCTTGCCTCAGGGGTCTATCGGTGTTACTGCTTTCCATACTTCTCTCTTCCGTTGAATATCTGTACTTGAGATTTTTTTATTCTCTGAAAGTATCTCTTAAATTTTGAATTTTAAACTTTGCGTCATGATAGGAGTAAATCCAAGAGAGTTAGCAGTGCTATTAAAATGTTTTTTCCCTTTCAGAAGCCTGAGATGCATGTAGCCTCAGAGCGAGTACTAGCGCCATGCATTCTCTCAGTATTACATAGGAATCATCTTTTTCTATCACCAGCACCTCTGATCTTGTGGAAACAGTTTTGTCATTCAACATAAATGAAAAGCGAGTAACTGGGTCACCAATTTGAATTTGCGATAGGCCTTACAGAACCAAAAGTTCCTATGAAGGCTATTTGACAGATGTGAAATGGGACTCTGAGTGTTCCAGTGCGTAGTAGACAGATGTCCATAGCAGACAACCCCATTATCATGTTTGGTGTGGGACTGGCAGAACAAATTATTCTCTCATCTCTAATTGTAAGTCATTGCAGCAGTAAGTCAGTGTTGTGCAGTGTGGGTTGAGCTGCTTCTATCCCTGCTTCAACCCTATCTCCAGACCACAGCCAGTACTGAGTCTGTAAAGCACTCCTGACCTATTTACTCCTCTCCACAGACACCACATCTCTGCAGTGAAGCAGAGTAGCTACCTTAGAGTATCCCTGAGCTCATGCCAGTTAGCACACCTGAGACAGAACTTGCAAGTGGTGCATGGTCAGGACTACTCTACAGCAAGAGCCTGTCTTACATATGGGATTTGTTGCAAGTGGAGAGGGGAGCAGGTGGATGGGGCTATGTTCTGGAGGCAATCCTGGGCTTGGCATGACAGTGCCTTGGACAAAGTCCTCGGTGTCCTGCCAATCGAGTACCATTACTGGTATGAATTCAGTTAACAGAAAGGGAGATGGGAGAAAATGCGAAGTAAGTTGACACTTGTTGCCTGGGTGGGGAAGTGCATAAGTTTCCTACACATGTGGATCCATTTTCTGTGTATCACATCCCTTTGCTGCTTAGTTTTTCCTCAAGATTGAAGAAGGAGCTGCTGTAATATGCCTTTCCTCTGCAGCACACAGAAAGGTAGGATTGAACATGGCTTACTCGGGGCACAATACCAAGTTGTTTTATTTCAATTTTACTGCATGTTACAAATTAGAGAGTTATAATATCACTGATCGAAGTGCTTCAGCACTTGTTTTTATTACTTCTGCTCCTCTTTCCTTGTGCTGTTGAGGCTTGCAATGTTCTGACAAACATGCCGTTCGTTTGTCAATTTGTAATAATCTCTAGCCTCTTGTGGGAAGTTATAACTATAACGTAGTGAAATATAAACTGGCAGAAAATGGAATGTTCCCTTCTGCCAGTTCTGTGAGCGGCAGGAGATGGGTTTGGATGTTAGCTTTCTATTTCTTTCTCTCTCTTTTTATTTTTTTTATTTGCTGAAGGGCACAGTCACCCTCTTGCAGCACCAACAGAAAAAATATGCTGGGCCTATAAAATGACATGTGAAGTTTGTCCCAGGCAAAGTTACAAATCCAAAAGGTTTGGAAGGAAACAGCAGCAATAAAATATAATTATTTTTCTTCTGGTCAGAATCATCCATTTAAAAATGCAGCTGACAGTTTGGCAGCACATCCGTTTCATGGCCACTTGTTGCAGTTGTTATGGGATGCTGATGAAGAGCTCAGGGTCAAGATAGGAACACTCAGGAGGCTCTACAGGGCAGAACTGTAATCACCTTTTCATGGGTGAAGGAAAAGTCACCACAATGTAAGGTTTGAATGTACTGGGGAGAGAAAAGACCCAAATTAGGTTTCCCACAAAATGTTCTTAAGAGGCATTCAAGGTCATGGGCCTTATCTGTAAGGCCCAGTGGCCTGTACTTGGAGTATCTGAAAGATGATCTGAGGTCAGCAGTGAAAACACTGAAAGCATCTCAGCTCCTCAGCACCATGGAGGTTTGAGGTTGCAGAGATTTCTTAGGGGCTGGCCTGAGACTGTGGGGAGCTCCCACATCAGCAAGGGACCATTCCAGAGCTCACTCCAGAGCTCACAAGTACTTCTTTAGTCTGCCTTCTCTAATACCACTGCATAGCAATATTTGCATTAAAAAATCCCTGCCAAACCAAAACACTGCATTGTATACATGCACGCATTCTCTCCCTGCCAACAGGATGGGAGAAAGGGCTACAAAGGAGGAATGTTGTCTTATGAAGGTGCTTAGATATGCTGATGCGGCATAAGTTGCGACCTAAAGAAACAGACTGGACTGTGAGTGGCAAAGTGTGGTTACAGTTGCTCCACTTAGTATTGCACAGGTGCATACGTCTGAGACTTCAGGTCTCTGTATTCAGGGCTGTGTCGGATGGCTGCTTGAATCATAACTGAGTATTGTATGTTAAGACCCATACTTTCTGGTGGGCTGCTCTTTTATGCAGATTAAACTATGTGCTCAAGTTCTGATAAGATGCCTCTCTGGACCCTGTTTGGGCCACGTGTGTTTCTGCTTTCAGACTAGGCTCTAAACCAGCATCACATTTTTCATTTCTGCAACAGAAATTTCAAATACTGCCATTCTTTCATGGCTTAATGCCCACTGAATTTCATGTTTTAGTCCAAGATCTGTCTTATTGTATTTTTTTTGTCCAATCTGCTCATCTTTGAGCAGGATCCACACGCTTCATTTGTATAGAGATGCACGGAGTTTTCAAATTTCTCAAATGGGCTTTTTATTAGAGAAGTACTGATTTTTATCTCTAGCAGAGGCATTTTCACATAAAAAGATAGAAATGTTTGGAACATTGAAAGCTGAATGGTACACCTTCCCATCCAGTAAAACTTCCTAACCTCAAGAGTTTTTCTTTAGCTATGGTTCAGAGATTTTAATTAGATCTAATACTCTAGGTGACCAACAAAGCATTAAAAGGCATACCAGTTTTTCAGCTAGATCCTTTACTGCAGAGCTTTCATTATTTATTTTTGATAGAAGTGACAAAAGAACTTCAATATCCTAAATTTATATTTTGGTTGAATAGCAGTAACAACTATCAGCATAAGAGATTCCATTCAGTGCGGTTATAATCAGAAAAATGTCTGTCTACAAATTGCACCACAGGGTTCCATATTTACTTTGCTCTCTCTTGCTCCCAGCAACTTTCACATAATATTTGCTCAGGTTTTCAAGTCGGAAGTTGAATTGTTTACTTGCCAAGGTTACAGACTCTTTCTAGAATTTGAAAATGCAGCTAGGTCCTTTTTGCCTCTTATCACCAGAAGTAGACTGCATTTTGAAGATTTGGTTGACAGTGGTGGTGGTGATGTACAAGAATTTGATGTGCCATGGGATCTAAAATTCTTGTAACTAATATGTAGAAAAAAATCACAGCTGCTTGTTGTAGAAAATCTGAGAGCAGAAATAAAAAAAGGAAGGGACTTAGTTCTTTATTGGAGGCAGGAAATAATGGAATTTCTCCCTCTCCCTTCTTCTTTCTTCTCCTCTTCCTCCTTCTCCTTCCTAGTGTCCAGCCTACTTCATGCAACAGACAATTATTTTGTGCCTCTGGTGAAGCTGCTAGGAGGTTTCTTTGAGTAGCACAGCGATACCTACAGGAGTGTGGTTCTGTAGGCAGCATGAATAGGTGCAGTATCTTGTCTTATGTATGTCATGCTGCTGCCAGGTCTGTCTTGGATGATCTGAGAAGCTTTTAGGGTGAAAAATGGAAAAAGAAAAGTTCTAGAGTGCCCCTCTTTGTTGTGTTCACCGAACAAGGTTTTATGATACCATTTGGCCATGGAGCATTATCTCTGTTTATCAGCATTAGACAAGAAGACTTAGAGGGGATGTCTTTTTGCTGTCTGGCTGACTGATCTGGGTTAGGGATGGTTTGATTCTGAAACACTGTGGAGTGGTTCAACTTTATTCACAGGATTAATAGCAAGCACAGTTTTCTCCCAGGCACAAATCAAGCAGCTGATGAAGACAGTTTAAAAAGCACAAAATGAAACCCCAGGTATTCAGAAATCTCAGTCCCAAATCACAGTACTGACTGCAGGCCACTGGGTATGTCTATACAAGATGCTTACTGCACAGTAAGCCTAATAACACTGCACAGTAGTGTGCCGGTCAAAAACCATGCTAATACTTAAGCAAGTACTAAATTAAATGCGCAGTAACTATTGCACATTAATGAATGTGTCATGTGCCCACTGGGTACCAAATTAGTCAGCCTCTGACTTCTCACAAGCTTTTAACAATCTGATTAGCATTTTCTGCCGTCCCTTTGCCTGTTCACAGCCTATTTCTGCTTGCTCCAAGAACAGGATTTCACCACGTGACTCTTGTTAGGCTGAATTACAGCAACTGCTTCCAAGTTGTTTGTGCACTAGAGTTGACCCATGTCAGAAACTGTGGTGTGACAGATGACTTGATCATTCTAGTGGGCTCGTTTTCCTGGCCCAGGTGGGCTCTTTCTGCAGTTTTCAGCTGGGGATGCCAGAATTCACCTCTCCTCTTTATTGCTGGGCTCCTTGTAGAGCTCATATATAAAAGTTCTCTTCTCTGATAACTAACCTGCGATCTTAATCCAGAATCTAAAAGCTCCATTGATCATTCTTTTGAGTTTTCTAGGAATTACATGTGTATTATACTGGTTGGATTTTTACTGTCCCTCACCTTTCTATAGAGTAAATGAGCTCCAGACCCCCTGTCAAGTGCTCTGGCAGCTGCTTTCCCATTGAAATGGGGTTTCATTTTCTTTCCCAGACTCCATTCAGTGAAGAGTCAGTGTTTTCTTTGGAGGCTGGAGAAAACTTCAGCTTATGGAGGTAACCTACTAGAATATTTCTCAGTGTGTGAAATAGAGAATATTTGTTTTGTAGCTGCATAGAGATAAGCTTGCATAAGCTTCTAGGCAGAATAATGTTCATATGTTGATGCCAAAGAGCAGCTGCTCAGGTTGTGGAGGCAGCTTTGCAGAACTAATGCTTGCTAATTCAGATCCTGGGGTTAAAGACTGAAGGACAGGCAAGTGCTCAGAAGTCTCTGCATTGCTGAATTGAGTGTCTAATAGATCTGCAACTGAAGCAGATGAGTTGTATACCTTAATTGTTTTTACCTATCCAATTGTTGATGTTCATGTAATCCAGGGATGTCAAACGCATTCAGGCTGCAGGCTGGATGAGGGGAGCAGGGCCAGTCTGCAGGGCAGATCAGGCCCGCAGACTGGCCCCATGCACTGGAGCCAGCACGCAGGGCCAGGCTGGTGTGGGCACCTTGTGTAATTCATGTCTTGTACCATGGCAGTGAGCTCCATAGGCTACTTGTGCATTCATTTTGTAAGGCCTCACCTGCTGTAGCTGCTGAGGAACATAATATTTGTAGAGTGCTTTGATACCTTCATCTGGGAGACATTATGGCGGGCAGGTGTTAAGATGCAGGTGCCATCGCCACCACTGCTTTTCCCAGCAGCTGCATGGGGCATATGTCCACAGCTGGTGCTTTTCTGCACAGTGGTGGGAGACCTCAGCAGCACTTGCATTTTTCCCTGCAGACACTGGCTGGAGACTGTTCCCCTGTTGCCATAGGGAAAAGCCATGGCAATGGATGCTTTTCCTGTGCAGCCACTGGGAAAAGCAGTGGCAACGTCTAAGGACCTAGCACCTGCCCACCCACCATGTGCCTAAACTGGGTCTGTCCCACTGCTGAAGTCCTGTGTCCATAAACCAAATCAAATGGCTTTGCAGGCCACAGGTTGCTGACCTTTGCCTTAAGGGATTTGCTATCTCTCTTCCCTCCCAAATCCTTCAAATAGTCTCAGTCTTTGCAGATGGAGAGGGGGGCTGGAAAAATAAGCCACCAGTTCTATACTTATCGGATAGGAACTGTTGCTCCAACTTGCTGCTGCTGCAGCCTACAAGATGCAGCCTGCTATTAATAGCATCTTTTGCTATCACAGCTATCAGGTGAGGGGCAAAAGAATAAAAAAAAAAGCCATTGGGAAGTGGCGTTCACAATCCTTGTTTTTCTGTGCTGAGGTCAACCTGCTAATTAGAATCTGGCACATTGAGTCTGCTGGCTCTAAAACATGGATCCACTGCAACAGTATGAGATGCAGAGTCCACACTGATCCACCCATGAGTCTCCCAGCAGAAACTCCTCCTGCCAACTTGCTTGGCTCCAGATTGACATGGGACAGCTCTGTTTGCCTTGTTTTTATGAACTAATATTAAGCCATCAGTTTTTAATTTGATGCTTCTCCCTGCCTGAGCCCATTTGTGTTTCTGTGTTTTATGACCCCCTTTACCTTTGTCTCTTTTGTCTGATTTTTGGTAGTGATGTTGTAGCTGTGGTTGTCCTGGAATTATAAAAAAGGCAAGGATTTCTTATGGTGAAATCTTTTATTGGACAAACTGTATAGTTTTTCATTGAATTTTTGGCATTAGGTGCTCTGGTGGCTTTCAGGTAATCAAAAGAGCTCAAAGTGTTTTATTGTAGCAGAGACCAGGTGTCTTTGTCTAGCTGCAGTGCAAGTGCTGCTTCAAAGTGGAGAAAGGTGAATGTACCAAATCCTTTCCTTAGAAATGAGGTCTGCTCAGGATCCAGTAGACACACACAGGTCCAAATCTTCATGCTTTCTTCTCAGTACCCATCTCACTGAGAAGAAAGCCTTTGGCCTTTGACTCTTCTCTGCTCACCCTGGAAGATTCATGGTGCAGAACTGCTTTTAAGCCTTCCAGGACTGAAAAAGACCACAATCACTCAGCTCTCCCTGGCTGAGTACACATGCCCAGGATACAGCCTGAACAGAAAAGTTGGCAAGAAAAGCAAGGAAATATTTTTTCATGAGCTGGGGCATAGACAGGGCTTGGCAACATGCTTTGTTCATTTAAGTGTCAGGGTACCAAAAATATAGGCTCTTTGCTGAGGTTATGCACTAAGTGTGCCTGGCAGCCTGAGGCAGCCAAAGCACTTCACCAGGGAATAACCCTGACTTCGCCCCTCAGCAAATCAAAAGCATTAGCCCCATTGTATGATGGACGCAGTGAGCTGCCTAGTATTGAAGGGCCAGTTTGACCACCCTTACACTGAGTAGTACTTTGATGTGGCAAGGGGATGCTGGCTGTTGAGACTTCCAAAGCTTTCATAGCAATTGGTGACAGAACTGCAAATGAAAATTTTGCATCAGAAGTCCCAGTCTCCTGTGTCTGTTGTCTTGCCTCACTACTTGCTTTGGTTGTTGCTGCACATTAATTTTGATCCATACATCATACCACACAAATCAAGGAGCATGCTGGGCATACTATCTAGGACCAGTAAGAGCCAGATTCTGCCACAGGAAGCCTCTTTGTCCCCCCTTAAAGCAGTAGGGAAAGGGGTCCCCACCTAGCAGTTAAGAGGGAGGAAGACTCTTTCTGAGTGCCAGTGCTTAGAGTTCTGTGTTTAAGACTAGCTAGGTCCAAGACCCTGCAAGCAGCAGGGTATTGTGGGTCCAGAGCTGGGAATTTACAGGTAGAGGGATGCTTTTAGCCACTTGTATCCTTAAGTAAGATTTGTGTGGGGGGGGTGAGACTAAGTCATAACTGGTCATTTGCAAGCATTAGAGAGAAAAGGTCCCTTCTCCAGGTGAGGTGAAAGACTGATGGCACATTACAGACTGTGGAATGGTGGATAAGTGTTTAAATAAATCAGTGTGTTAATAGAAACTGAGGAACAAGAGAGAGGTGCAAAGTGAGAACTTAAGTAAAAGGCCATTAAGGAATAGATGTGGTTTTAAAGTGAAAAGAATTAATGGAGCAATTGGTGTGAATGAAACACAAGAGATGCAATGGGAGAGATCTTTGCTGAGTTAACACCTGCGGTGGCTGAAAGCTGCTTATTAACGAGACACTAGTACATTTAGGAAACTCAGTATAGAAAGCCTAGCATGCCCCTTTTGTGTAGTGTTGCCAGCACTTCAGATTGTCTGGCTACGCTGATCTTTTCAGCACCTATCTGCCTGTTGTGTGGCATCAGACGAGAAATGTTTGTTATGGTTCCTGCTGAAGCCAGAGTTGTGTAGCTGGCACAGCTAAGTTACAAAGCCATGTTCCCTTCCCTGTAAAGGTTTGAGATGCCCCCTCCACCACCATGCCAGTTGGTTGATACTGACTTGGATGCTGGCTGACCCCACTTCACAGCACACTGAGGAGTCAGAAGTCCCTTACCTCATATTAAATCTGACCCCATGCCCTGCACTCTGCCTTTGCCTCCATAAGAGGAGGAAAAGAATTGTAGTATTTGTCCTGAGTGGAACCTGGGAGAGTAACTTTCCCTTTCTTCCTCTCACATTAGTCAAAGATAGAAACCTAAAGGGTGAGAAGCAGTCCTAACAAATCTACATTTAGGATAAACCCATGCGTGAGGGCCTGTCTGCACTGCAGTCAAAGGTGTGATGGCAGTTCACACAAATACACCTGAGCTGGCTTTAATTTAGCTGGGTTGAGTACCAATAGCAGCACAGCTGCTGCAGTACAGATGCAACTGCCAAGCACTTACCCACGGTTCTGGGCAGAGCTGAAGACTTTGAGATTCAGACATATGGGGTTTGGTGGCAAAGCAAGACGCACCAGCCCACCACTTCGGGCATGAGGCACCTCCACGCCCATTAGTAAATGGCAGCTAAGTGAAGGAAGGAAGGCACTTCCTGGCATGGCCCATCTGTATTTGGGAACTGCCTTCCTTTAGAAAGTGCACTGCCTCTGCAAGGCCCAGGGAGAAGCAAGGAAAACTGCACAGGAGAGGTGCTATTTGTTGTTTTGTCTTATGCCCAATTGTGTGCTAGTTGCCTAATTAAATAACTCAACTTTAATTAGTTATTAATTAAAGTAATTCACAGAAGCCATGACACCAAAATGAAAAGAGACAGCAGTTTGTTTCTAAATGTGCTGGTAATTCTCTCTCACATTGCTGCATGGAGACGTCAGAGGGTTTTCATGTCTGTTTGGCCACTTGGAATTTGACTTTGGGAATATCATTGCTTTCAAACTAGGATCAGATTCTGTACAGTTGGCTATTGCACTACCTCCATCACAGGCCCTCCTCCCTGTAGTCCCTGAGGTGGCCTCAAAGGCTTACAGCCGGAGCCCTATGGCAATGCTGCCGGTGTCCTAACAATCAATTGGGCATGTGCACATTTGAGGGGAGCTTTCAGTCCAACTGGGAAAGAGCAACAGCATTTCCTGCTTGACATGAAGGTCTTGAAATACATAGCTCAAATTCAAGTGACCCTACCTGTTTGAAGAGCCCTTTGGCGGTTGCCAAGTACTTCCTCCACTCTAGCTAGAAACGTCTGGGCCAGGGGTTATTATATACAAGGCACCTGGAACAATACCAGTTTTCACCAACAGGTGTCACCTTCTTAGACATAAATTAGATTTTGACAGTGAGAGAAGTTGAGGCAGAAGTTTTGGACTATTTAGTTTACATTCATTCATGTCTTGCAATAGATTTTGAAACTTACTTCCTAACCATTAAAAAGCTTGTTTAGAAACTAACTAGCAGCAAAGTACGGGACTTCCCCTTTTGATCTCATTCTTCTCACAATATGTGTTTTGCTTTTTCCTGCAGCAATCCCAAAGTTCAGATTGAAGCAATTGAGGGTGGTGCTTTACAAAAGCTGCTGGTTATTTTAGCTACAGAACAACCCTTGACTGTGAAGAAGAAGGTAAGTTCACAAACCTATATCTAGTAACCTTTTCCCAGAGTGACACCTGTGTGGAAAGTCACTCTTGCATTAGACTAAATAGACAACAATGTGATTTGAGGTTGTCTTCATGAAGATGTGCTGATTGATAACTAGGAACCATCAGAGAAGTGAAGTTGGGCTACATGAATTGGGCTAAAAGCAGCACAACTTGCACTTGCTTCCACTTCAGTTGACTTTGGCCC
Source organism: Gavialis gangeticus (assembly GCF_001723915.1). Lineage (NCBI taxonomy): Eukaryota > Metazoa > Chordata > Crocodylia > Gavialidae > Gavialis > Gavialis gangeticus. The sequence continues at coordinate 43,664,241 of NW_017729000.1, read as the reverse complement.
AGTGGGTTTTGCCTATCCATGCGTAGTAATCTCTGTAACTGTTCATGAGCCACAGTTCTATAATAAGGGGAGAACTTTCCTTTTGCTGTGCAGTGCCACTACCTGGCCTGCATTTGCATAATCTCATAGTAGCAGTGGGCCTTGTTCTACTTAAAGGGAAAACTGAGATCAGACAGCAGAGATAATGGACTCAGGCAGGCAGTGTGGTATGTTATGGACTGACTGGCCAGTCCCAGGGCAGGCAGGAAGATCACATCCTACCAAATACAGGAGGTAATGTTTTGAAGAAGATAATTGCTTTATCCAGTCTGATGTCTTGGAGGAAGGAAAAAAGCTCTCAGGGTTAGGGTTGTGGCCAAATGTGCAAGGCTGTGCATTGGAGTGGGGGATTCAGCTGCTTTCTCTTATTTTAACTTACACAGCAATGGGTGTTGTAATGGGTCATAACATTAGCCAGCTTCTTTTAAATCCCACCCCCGATATTAACACAGAGACCTCTTGCAATAGAATTTCACAGAGGAAGTGAAATAGCTGCTCTGATTCATTCTGCATGTACCTGCCATCAATGTAATAGGTGATGTGGAGCCAATTATTTAACAAGTGGCTCCCATGAAACCGCCCCCTGCTTTTAGGCTGTGGGAAAAGCCCTGTGGGATGGCAGTGTCACCAAAAGCTGAAGAAATGCTAAGGAAGCCAGTTACTTACTCTAAGACGCCTCCTGTCTGCTTAGCCCCTCTGTGGGGCAAGCACACTCAGAGAAACTGTACTTCCTTTTCATATTTCATCTTGACAATGGCATGTGGTTGGCTCAGTTTGTGCTATGGGGCTGAAGATAAAAGCCTTGGTGGGGTACCCGGGGTAACTAGGGGAGTACTTGAAAATCTGTGTTCGTCAGAGCAGCATGTCTCAATTCAAAAGCATTTTTTAAAGACTCTGAGATGAGTCATTACGGCAGCATTGCAGCCCCACCAGGAACAAACAGAAGGCTGCTGCTCTCTTAAACTTACTAGCATGCCATGGACAGGGGCTCCAGAGAGGCTTTCTAGCCTGGCACAGTATTAGGTGACCTCTTGTATCCAGACAGAGTAAGATGTCCTCTGTCCCCAGACTCATCATGAGTGCCTCTCCTTTAATCCCCTTCACTCCCTTCCCCACAACTCCACTTTCCAGGCTAAATAAGCATCCATGGTAAACTCTATAAATGTAAAATGCACTGTGCTAGATGGTCATCCTTGAGGCCCTTTTCTGAAGAAGTGAGAGGTCTTGGGTGGCAATGGGACTCCAGACTGGTGTGGAGATTCATACTGAGCTCTAATGCATTCCCACTAGTGTGTGACAGGGAGGCTTTTCCTCCCATCAGAATTAAAATGTGGTGCATGCAGTAGAGTCTTATTTCCCCTCCAGCCACACTGGGAACAGGGGGAGGCATTCCACGCAACTTTTCCTTGGCCTGTAACAGAGAACAGACAGGAGTATTCACTAGATTCCTGGAGGCATCAAGAGAACGTAAAATAAGAACAAACTGGATTGGAAAAATCTCACTCCCTATTCAGATCTGCCCATGGAGAGCACAAGAAGTATGTCCCACCTGTGCTTGCCAAGGAGGTAGCTCAAATTGCTGGCAGGCTCTGAGATAAGTAATCTCAGTAATAGTTCTGTTTTCAGCAGCAGCAGTCTGGCCTGAGGGGCATCACTGCAGTCTGAGCATCTTTCTTAGCTCGTCTAGGAACCAGGCTTGGAAATAGAAGGAGAGTTTAGAAATCAATAATATGGCCACTGCCTGCCTCTGTACTCAGCTTTGCCATTTGTGTGCATGAAGGCACTGACATTCAGGCCAGAGCCACATGTTGTTGCAGTTGTCTAGGTGTGTTAAGGCACTGGCCTAAGATCCCAGGTAGGTAGGAGCTCTGTTCTGGGCACTGTATTCAATCCATCCCTGCCCACTATATTTACAGGAGTGTAACAAGTGAGAGGGGAGTGAGTTTGATATGACACATCACAAAAGGTCTTGGGGGAAGGGCTGGGAAAATGCTCAGTTCAGAGCTCAGCTGTCCAAAGAGGGACACAATTCTGGTGCCAAACCGCAATGAAAATCCCATGCGATTCTCAGTCATCTTTGTTAAATCTGGGTTAGACTTCTTAGGAAAGGCTTTTTCTGGGCATCTGGGCTCAAGATCCAGAGTGCAGATCCCTCAAAGGGGACAAGTGTGGGGAAATGACCTTGGCTTTGGGTTTGGTTTATGTGATGAGTAAGTGTCCTCTTACGTTCATTTAATAAATAACCCACTGATATGATTTGGGTTATGTTAACAAATTACAAACCGCCTGTCCCCAAAGACATTCCAGACAGAAAATCCCGAAATACAAACTCAGTGAGAGCAGAGCCTGCCTTGCATTGAAACGCTGCCTCTCTTGTGTTGTGTTCAAGCACTTCAATACTGCAGCAGTTTTGTTGCTATATAAATATCACAGATAGGTTTAGTATGAGCAGGAACTAAATCAAATACAAGTAAAATTTTGCTGGGCTGCAGATCAGTCCCAAAGAAGGATTCAAAGTGCGTTCATTGGCATCTGCTTCCACCCAAATTAGTACTGGGCATGTGCTCCAGGCCCAGAGGATACCTGCCTACTTATTTGGGTCCATCCATGGCCAATCTCAGATGCAGTACACAAGAGCTCTTGTGTTCGCCAAATGCCTGTGTGGTGCACTGTCGTATTGAGGGCCATGTTTGTTTATCTCCCAGGATAGTAGATTGAAACAGCTGCTGAGGATGGGGAGGAAACATCTGTCTGTATCTGCACCAAATGCTCTGAGGCTGCTCTGCTCAATATGTGATGTAAAGGATGTGAATCCTCAGCATTTCCATGCTTCTTCTCACCCAGGGGCCTTTGAGTTTGTAAAGATGGATTCAGCCTCACAAGTACCCTGTGGAAAGGCTAGTGTTGTTATCCTTGGCTGTGTGTAGATGAAATGAGAGGTGTGTGTGCAAAACACTTTAAAATGCACTAAATGCTTTTGCACCGCTTTAATGGTGTTGATGTTTGAACACCTTAGCGGCATATTTCGTATTAATTCCAGCTGCTGTAGGAAATTGAGCAGTGTAATGTGCCTTAAATGACTTGGAGCACAACAAACTAAAACTCCTTTGAGGAGTTTTAGTTTGCTGCCCCTACAGCCATGGAGCGAAGCACTGGGCTGTGTGCAGATCTGCAGGAAGCCCTGCAGGCAACCTGACAGCAGCCCAGGAAAGCGGCTCCACCCAAGAAAAGCGGCAAGCCTGATCTTTATTTTCCCACCCCGCCTAGATCCTGCCTGCCTACCTGAGCTGCGTGGGGGCCCAGTGCTTCCCTCCGTAGCTGCGGTGCCTCCCGGGACTGCCCAAGCTGGGTGCCTGTGGGTGGGTGCTGCCTGGGGGGTGGGGGGGGCTGCAGCTGCTGTGGAGGGAAGCACCAGCCCCCTCCCCCAAACCCACAGACCACTCTACCTGCCGGCAGCTTGCCCTCCCCTCCCTTCTGGAGAGGCAGGTAGGTAAGCATGGTGTGTGCATGACACGGGTTTAATCAGCCCTAAATTGAAGCAGTGTTTTGTAAAACCCACCACTTCAATTTAGGCCCCCCCCCATTTCATCTACACGTGCCCCTTGTGTCACAGATCAGGAACCTGATGCACGGTGATGTGTCATGGACTATACAAGCTAGTAGTAACGTTCTGATTCCTCTGGCCTCTTTAATCACACAACAACTGTGCATCCCAGTTAAAAAAAATTCTGGTCCTCGCAAAGGCGTCTGTGCAGATTCCAAACGACACCACACCCTGCACCTAGGTCAGATACCCATATACAGTATGGTGTAGGCCTCAATGACATCCTGTACTTCCTTGGCATTGGAGAGAATGTCATTGGAGTGGCCTTTGTTGCTTTGAGGGCTTCATGGTTGTGATTTGTGAGGAGAGCTGAGCACCTGGCATGACCACTGTATTCAGGGGAAATGTGGGGGGATCAGCACCTTACAGGTTCAAGCACTAAGCCTTTGAACTCCTTGAAAACAAATGTTTTATAGCAAGAGTTACAGGGAGTTGGGGATCAAATGTAAACCTCAGTCCCTTGGAGAGGCTGAAATTTAACGTGGGCCAGTGTTTGCAGAGCAGCAAGGCATGAACATAGATGGTCATGTTTTTCCTTCCTGATTAGAAGTCATTGAGACTGTTGATGGGCATTTAAATTACACCCATATTATGTAACCTCAATCAGCTGCCTTTTGTGATAGTTCGCAAAAGAAAATGAAGCCAGAACATTAGGGCTCTTCAGCATGCAGATTACTGAGCAAGAAAATGGCAGCTGTGACTGGACTAGGGGACTGATTCACTCTTGTGTTTGTCAGGCTCTCTTTGCTTTGTCTTCGATGCTGCGACACTTCCCCTATGCCCAGCAGCAGTTCCTCAAGCTTGGTGGCCTTCAAGTACTTAGAAATCTCTTCAAAGAAAAAGGCATGGAGGCGCTCTATGTGCGAGTTGTGACATTGCTCTATGATCTGATTATGGAAAAGGTAAGAGACAGCTGGAGAGTATTCCCTGGATATCAATAGGAGTAGGTGAAGAGTAAGCTCTACACATGGGAATGATGAAATGTAATCTGGAGTCACATACTTTCTGGAGTTCCTGAAGGTCCTTAAGATTTTCACAAAGGGGCTGTCTTGTTCCCTTCACCAAGGCCTGGGCAGTTGGGCATGGTGCAGGCAATGCTGTCCTTCCACAAGAGTTGGGTGGGAGTAGCTGGTAGCATGGCAGCAGATTTAGTGGCCTGCTCTGCCCTCACACTCCTCCAGGAGCATGGGGAAGCCCCTGTGGAACTGGGTTCGGTATTCCCCGTATGGGTTGCATGGCACGGGCTGAGTGTGTGGGACCTGACTTCTGAGGACATTGTGGAGCTGCTCTAGAATTATTTTAAACATTCTTTTTTCCAGGAATATCTTGCTGTAGTTCTTACCCAGCAGTGTGTTAGAAGCCAAGTGACACTGATCAGTCTGATTTTTATCATCTCAACCAGCAATCCTTAACCTTTTTGTACTCAAGGCACCCCTTGATAAACTCAAAGTCCCCCTCAGAAAATTCCAGCTTTGTTTTCGCTAATTTTTTGGCTACAGAAAAATAACAGTGCAGTTTTTATGTTAGAGATAACTCAGAAGGATCACAACAGGGCAGAATGTTTTTAACACTGGGTTCCTATTTGAAATCTATGAGCACTTTTACACATGCTCCAAGGGTGGGTGGAGGGAGGGGTGCTCTAATTAAAGCAGCTTCAAGAGCCACTCCAATTAAAGCGCCACAGCATCTCATATATCAGCACTCCTGCACTTCAAAATGGTCGTGGGAGCGCTTGAACTAACTCTTCAAGCACCCCCTGCTGCCATTTTGAAGCGTGGGGACACTGATACACAAGACACTGGAGGCTGCTGGAGCACTGTAATTACCACGCTCCGGCAATACACTGTAATTGTAATTATAGCACATTGGAGCAGCCTCCCAGCACATCTACAGGCACCCTGTGGTTTTATCTTGTGAGTCATGTCTGCATGCCTAACGCTACTGGCATTGCATGGCAACCTGAGGCATGTTTGAAAGGATCTCCAGGTGTCCGAGGTTGCTGTGGCACCCTGGTTAAGAATCACTGGTCTAAACTAAATTAAACGCAAGGCATTAACAGAGTACTTACCGATTTTTGTAAATCTTCAAGTTTTAAAGGTCACTGGCTATTGGTATATCTTGGATAATAACCAGGTAAACACCTTTAGCTGTTTTATCTAGGAACACCTTAGCTTATTGCTGTAAATATCAATTTAAAAATCTTATTTTCTAGCCACTAGCTAACCTGTTTGTTTATGCGTTTCTCTTCCTTTAGAGAATGAAAATCAATTAAATCACAACTTTCACTTCTGTTTCTAGTCAATTTTGGGTCTGGGTTTTTATTGTTGTAATGTTTGGGTTTCAGGCACAGAAGAAGAACTTTTATGAGAGCAGAAACACTTTTCTTGATCAGAGGTTTTATAAAACATAAACATTGGGCCCAATGTAAAATGACCTTGTTCATTCAATTGGACAAATAACTAGCACTTTTTTCTGCCACAAACATTTGCTTTTAGCTTGTCAGAAACCCTACAATTGTACCCCATGTTTTAACTACTCTACCTCAACATCTCCATCTGTTCCCAGATACATTCTAACTTGAGGCAGTCAGCAGACCCTACGCATACCAAGTGTTACATTAAGGCAGGGGTGGGCAAAATGTGGTCCACGGGCCAGTTGTGGCCTGCCAGGCCATTCTATCTGGCCCTTGGAGCCCCTAAAAAAAATAAGAAAATTAATATTTATCTGCCCCGACTGCCTGATATGCAGCCCTCAATGGCTTGCCAAAACTCAGTAAGTGGTCCTCCTCCCGAAATAATTGCCCACCCCTGCATTAAAGCATGTTGTTCATTGTCCTTTTGATTGTGACAGTCTCCAGGGGCGCATCCAGATGAGCACAGACATGTGGTAAGCTGCCCCATAGACCCATCTGCGGCACCACACGCTGCACAAGCAGGCATTCTCCGCACTGCTACTTTGCAGCATTTGGGGTGGGGGTTGACCCGGGGTCAAAAAAACCCATGGTGAAAAAAAGCGGGACGGCTCATGTGGTGCCAGCACATTGCACCCAAAACCAGAGCGTGGCTGGCTGGAGCCACGCTTTTGCTGCTGGCCAGGCTCTCTGCTGCAGGAGTACCGCAGCTGCAGCTCGTGGAGGCCCCAGGACTCCAGGTAAGGCTGCTGGAGCCAGAACAGTTATTGGTCCCAGCCTCCCCCACCCCATGTAGTGTAACCTGCACACCAAAGTGTGTGTGGCATCAGCATACCCCAGGGACAAGAAGCAGTGGCACAAGGTGTGCTGCTGCTACTTGTGTCTGGGGAAATGCATGCTCCTGCTGATCTGAACACTCCCTAGGATGTAAATTGGATTGGTCTTCTTGCTGGGCCTGAATGCAGAATGGAAAAAAACACTATTTTTTTCACATAACCCACACAGTTTCTCCAAAACTACCTGGGAAAATTTGGGATAAGCATTATATGCAAGGAAAAGGGCTCCCCATAGGTCTGGAAATTTGGAGTGGTAGCAGCATTACTTGCTGTGGCTCTGGGAGCCACTGGAATTTAATGTTGCTACTGTTCCCTCCCTCCCAACCTCACCCCCACTACCAAATTTCCAGATTCTTGGGGAGCCTCTTCCCAACTATATGCCAGATTGGGATTGCAGCTGAACACAGCACCACAGGTCCCAGACCTAGCACATGCTTCCAGAACCAGTGCACTGTCCCGAACTCAGGGCATGGCCCTGGAGCCAGTGTGCGGGGTTGGAGCCAACACACAGCCCCTACACATTATGCTGAGTCAGGCACCACTGCACTGTGTAACCCCAGAGTCACCATGTCAGACTGGGCTCTGGCATGCATCCCTCAACCCCAGAGATCCCAGGTCTCTGGTACTTACCTGTACTCCTTGGTAAGATTTATCTTTCTTGGTGCCTTCCAAAAATAGGGTGCGTTTTTTATTTGAGTGTATGTTTATATGTGAGAAAATACGGTAATAGCAAAGCAAAGGGGCTGGATGAACCTAAATAAGTGGTGATATCACAGGGCTGTAGAATGGTTAGGTTTGGGGGAGACTGATTGAAAATCAACTCTGTGTATTTTTAGAAAATGAAGCAAAACTTAACTGCTGGCCATGCTAGCCAGTGGAGTGGATTGAAGCAGAAGAAAAGGTAGTTCTGTTCTGAATGCTTTCCCTGCCCTCACTCTTCTGTTTAACCCCAAATGAATGAACGATCCAGCCAGCATGAGCATAAACTTGCACAAGGGACAGAAATGGCTTTCCTCTGGGAAGGAAAAATCTGGTTGGAGGTTTTATTTCTTCTCCTCCCTCTCTTCCCCTCCCCCACACATACAGTAAATCAAACATATAAGTACAGTGCAGTGATTTTTGCCTTGAGTAACATCCAAGGGACCATCAGAAATAAGTTGCCAAGCAGCGATAGGCCCTTATCTAAAGGTCAGAAAAAATGTTATTGGGAACCTTGAGGATGTTGGAGTGGTCCCCAGGATGGGAGGGGGAGGGGGGATTTACCTGTTAGCAGAACTTATCCTTCATCAGTGTTTCTTTGTAACTGACTATTTCCATCCATTTTCTTCTGTAGATTTGCTTATCAGACCTGTAGAAGCCCTAATCTTCCCTTAATGATAATAACCTAGCAAACAGACTTGTGCTATTCAGGTCTAATTAATGAAGCGCACACATACTAATTATCACAGAAGGCCACCAGTCAAGCTAAAGGAACAGTTCTTAAAGGGAAAGAGACCCCATTGTGACAATCCGGGAATTTTTTGTGCAGGGACCAGCTGTTTCTGCCATGCAGACTGAAATGCATTTCGGATCACATTCTAGTTGGTGATGCATTCGTGGATTTCCTGTTAGCGACAGCTTCTTGCATTCACCTGCTGGCACTGCCGGGGCCAAGCATTTAATGGTAACAGCTAGCATCAAAGCCAGCAATAAATGAACATGCAGATTCCTACATATGCCGCCCACACTGTGAACACTGCAACTCAGTATATTTGAACAAGGCCAACCCCCACTGCAGCAGCCTTCAATGTGCCTGCTAGAACTGGGTCTTTCACTTGGGCTCTGCATCTTGGCTTACATGTGGGGGTGCTTTTGAAAGTGCCTATAGCTACACAGAATAGGATGGCTGAACCTTTTGATTTAAAGCTGATATGAAACGGGTAGTGCCCAGAGCCTATGGTCTGGTAACATTCCCGAAGTGATGGCACAACAAAAATGTTCAATAGGAACAGAGTTACATGGCAGTTATGAAACAAAACAAAAACCAGCATTTTAAACATCATCACCTAAACTGTCTTCCCCTTTCTGTTAGATATTTGTTGCCCATGATGTCATAATATCACAGTAATCCTCCAGTCGTCTAAGAGTTTTCCAGGCTAGACACAGCTAGAATTTCTAAAATATAAAATCAAAGCACACAGATTTTTCAAGCCACCTTTATGTATCATAAAGAAACAAAATAGGGCATGAATCCTTTCATATGTATATTTCCTTTGCAGATGACCTTGCAAATCAGATATTAGGGGGTATATGGATTCACCCCTGGATAATAATACAATAGATTCCAGTTATTTGTACAGCATTTTTCCAACAAAATTATGCAAATGAGCAGACTATATTAGTAAATGGAACAGGAAAAAACAATTTAAAAATAAATAGGTAGCATAATTTCTGGTCATAATATGGTGCTATAAGTGACTGCAAGTTGCTACTGCAGTTTTTGTCAGCTCTTAAAGATTTGCTGGAAAATAAATGGAAAATGACAGCAATTGCAGTTTGAACGTCTTATACCTTTCTATGTGACTTTGTGCATATTCATAAGAAATAATAGAATTCCACATGCACCTTAAGCATTCCAAAATTGCATTTACTTCATGTAGTCATCCAATGATGCAAGGAAAATCAAATACAATAAAATAAGAGGCAATTTTTAAGAGGTAGTATTGTGATATGTAAGATGATTTAGAAAAAATGTCTAGGCAAACTGATTGATTTCTTTCCATGAGACATGTCATTAATCCAGGGTGGTTGATATCATAGTTAATGATAAGAAACATGTTAAATATACTTAAAGTTAAATGTGCTGATTTAAAACAACAGAAAACCATATGTAATAATTTGCAAAATTATAAAAATGTTTCACAGTTTGAAACACTACTATAAACTGTCTGTTATGAGCAGAAATCTTTAACTATGCTTAATCTTTGCATGATTTAAGTGATCCTTGACTTTCCCTTTTGTAGTTTCAGTTTGTACAAGACACCCAAATAATCTAAAAGCTAATATCCAAATATGTGGGCAAAATTTAATTCAATGGATAGCAGGAAAGTTTACAAATATTCAAAACATGCTAATAATTAACATGCATTACAGGGAAATCTACTTTATGTTGCTCAACAGTATATAAAATCTACTGAGAGCAATTATTAAAAGTGTCAGTTGTACTAGGATACTAATAATCAATGTAACATGCTTTCTCACAGATGTTGCTTGAGGGTGCCCAGAACAATGAAGACCAAATGGAAGAGAAAGTCCAGCAGTACAGCCAAGTAAAGCTGGTGCCCGCTGTGGTAGAACAGGACTGGTGTGCCATTGTTTCCAACCTCCTGGCACTGCCGGAGCATGACACGAGAGAGAAAGTCCTAAAAACGGTGAGTGTTCTGATGACCTTCTGCAAGGATCGATACCGTGGGGACCAGCGCCTCAACATCACACTAAGCATGTTGCGCAGCGAGTATGAGGAACTGGCGGCTGAAGAACAAAGGGAAGGTGACAAAGATGGATATTTTAAGGAACTTCTTGGCTCTATAAATACCATTATTCAGGAATTAAGATGAAAGCAGCTGTAATTTCACTGAGATTTAAGAAGTAATTCAGGACAACTGCATGAATGTTGCTGGTTCAGGCTTAAATAAACTATTGAATAAACTGCTGGTCCAAGCAAAATCTCTCTCCAAGGCAAGTGAGCCAGTAGTTTCGTTACTAAAAGCACAAGCATTTGTGGGTATATTTTCAGCTCATTTCTTGGCCCATGCTAATTTCTCAGCTAATGAGTGTGTACATTTTCAAACATATATTACACCTAGTACTCTGCTTGCTTCTGAATCATTTACTGTAAGTGACTGAAATATTTTATCCAGATAAAGAAAAGCAGCAATTTTTTGGAGTCCCAAGGACTGATAATATGCTTGCTTATCAGGCAGCTGTGTATTTGGATTTTCTAAAGGAAAAAGACTTCTTCATATAACAGTGATCAGGCTTTCTCCTTTGGATTTGTACTACTTTCTAATCTACAGAGGCTCTGGAAACTGCTGGTTGTGTTCTGATCTTTAAGTTTTCATCCTGCTTGTGTTTTTTACTTGGAAACCTCAAGAATATTGAGTCTTGTTATACCTAGGTCTGGTTAGAGAATGTGTAAAACCAAGATTGGGAGGTTTTTTTTCAGCCCTTATTTGAAAGAACATAGAATCTTTAGCAAAAAGAGCCCTTCTCACAAATGTTTGCTAGACACTTGAATTAAATACATGTTTAAAAACCAAAACCTCAAGCGTTCTAAATAGCTCTGATTAGAAATCATTTCTCCTGCCAACCAATCAGGTTATACTTGCTTCACAACTATAATATGAACTTTTTTCTTCTCTAGTTGTTCAAAACTCTGCTTAGAGTAGACAGGACCTGAATTTCTAATGGTTTTTTAATGGGGAAAAAAAACAATCTAGGGAGGGGCTTAGAGTTCTTTTACACATCAAGGGAAATAAAATTTAAAAGCCACTGTTTTTTTTCTCCCTTCTCCAGTTTACTTTTAAATATTTTTGTGCCTTCTGATCTTATGAGAATACTGCCTGTAGCTGGGGGTGGAAGGAAATATTTTTCTCCAATATTTCAATTTTTTTTCTATTCCAGACAAGGAGGAAAAGAAACATGAAACATTTTAAATTTCCCATAAAGCAGCGTTTCAAAAAAAAAAAAAAATCATGTCAGCCTCATTGAAACCTTACCTGTCACTCAGGCAAAAGCCTGCTATTACAGCATTGACCGCACCTTCACTTTTTAAAACTTTGCTTATAAAAAACAGTGACTTGAGTTAAAGTTTTGCCCTTGAAACAATCCCATACCAAAAATATTGAAGTGGGCTGAATAAACAGTGCCTCAGCAAAGTGGTGCCAAAAATCAAACACAGGTTTCAAAATATTCCTATCATGACAAAAAGAGCATTTGTCACCAGAAGAGCATTTCAATGAAGTACTTGCAACCAGCTCTACTGGGAGCTGCTGTGAATCCCTCTGACTGTCAGCTTCAGCTACTTCAACCTTGGCCAGTGCTACCAGTTGTACTGTGTGGGGCTTTTACAGTGCAGAGAAATATCCATTACAGGCTGGACTGAGGCTACCAATTCCTTTTCCCCTATTATCGTAGCAGACTTGAACCCAGGTCCCATTAACCTGCAGTACCACCTGGCCCTTCCTCTGCTCCTTTTTCTGGTTATAATTGCTATGTACAGAAAACCCTGAGCTGGTATCTTTTTATTTTTTAACAGAAAGTGAGACTTGGAGTACTATGTGGCTGGAGCAGGCACAGTTAGGCGACTGCCCCAAAGGGACCTTCGCCAGCACAGCAGGGCACTGTGAGGATGGGGAGCTGCTTTGGTGCCTGTGCCATGTGGGCACGGGATAACTTTGCCATTTTAGTGCCAAGTTATTATCTTTGGTTGTTTGGCTTTCCCTGCCCAGAGTGGATGTCACCAGAATGACTGGATGGTTGCTCTGTAATCCTGGTGGCTCCTGCAGGGTTTCCCATCAGGAGTCCCTAATGATGATAGAATAATAAATAGTTGTATTTATACAGCATCCATCTGCCACTGCCTTGTAAGGACAGCATGAAACAATGTGCTCCCAATGAATCGAGATGCCAACCGCTTGAGAGCCAGCATCTTCCAGCCCTTCTGCAGGCAGGCAAAAGCTGTTCAGGCAGGAGAACGCAGAAGAACATGGTTGCAACCTAAAATATACAGGCTATAGCCACTTTGTCCAGTATAGTTCTGCAGCCTGGGAGCCTCCCTGAGGGTGGAATGTACAGGTTTCAATCTTCAGTTTAACCAAGCATGGGCTGTGCCTCTCCCTGAAGCTGGCAGAGCCAAGGGAAGGGGTGTGGGCAGGGCTTCTCTGCACCCTGAGGACGCCCAGAAGCCAGGACAGCCTATTAAAGCACCCTTCAGGCTGCTTTAGTGGCAGGAGACTGAACTGGCAGGCAGCTGCCCAGGAGCAGGTGGGCACAAGTGGGGTTTTAAGCCACTTTTGCAAATGCACTGCCTCTTGCTAGTTCTGTGCTTTGGTGCCACAGCTCAGGGCAGAAACCAAAGGTTTTGCCAGGCCTGGAACTTCTTTAACTCTTATAATCAGCTCCTTACATAAACTGCCTTCATGTGCCAACCAGACAGGAGTGGGGGCCAATGCAGCAGCCAGGAAGGTCATCACCTAAGAGTTCTTGTGCATTTGACCCTGGCTTCAGCTCCTGGTCCAGAGAGCATGCATCAGGGTGCCCATGGCAGAGTAGTGGACTCTCCATCACTGGAGGTGTTCAAGAAGAAGGATGTTCTAAGCGTAGCTATGCGTGTGTTCTGCTGTGGGTATTTCCCATGCTTCTGGGCTTTGCTGGTTGCTGTATGGGAGGAAATTCCTCCCCTTTCCCCACCTTCCTCAGAAGCATTGGGTGTTGGCTGCAGTCAAGGCTGGGGATTTTGACTAGGGCATGCCAGTGTTCCTGCTGGAACTTAAATCCACATGTTCCTGGCTAAAGGGTCTTGCCCATCTGCTGAGGGTCAGACCAGTTGCCATATTTGGGGGCATGAGGGAATTTTACCCCATGGTCAGGTTGGTATGGATTGTGGGGGGGTTTGCCTTTCTCTATAGCAGGGGTTGTGGCCCTCTTCCTGGGATTTTTTGAGCATATATTAACAACCTCTACAGAAGCAGGACATTGGCCACTGTGGACCCTCTGCTTTACCTACTGCAGATTAGGGTGTTACATCTTGTGTTAGAGTTGACTCTATAGTTTTGCTAAGGGGTTATACAATGGATTTGTATAGGATGGTTTGGATAGGGATGATCCTGCCTCAGTTGGGGGTTCGTCTAACTGCATGACCAGGAGCAGCTTGCAGACAGCAGAGCTGTAGAACAAAAGGTAGTTTGATGAATGGAAGATCCAGATCATAGGAGAGAGGGCTGTTAACTTCTGTGGGGTGAAGGAATTAGGAGGAATCTGGTGGATTGGAACTTGATTGTTACTGGGAGTAACAAGGAATAACGGCCATAAGTTGACTGAGAGTAGATTTAGGCTGGGCATCGGAGGCGCTACTTCACGGTCAGGGCGGCTAGGATCTGGAACCAACGACCAAGAGAAGTGGTGCACTCTGCTACCCTGGGGGTCTTCAGAAGGAGGCTAGATAATCACCTAGCTGGGGTCGTTTGACCCCAGCACTCTTTCCTGCCCATGGCAGGGGGTCGGACTTGATGATCTGCTCAGGTCCCTTCCGAGCCTACTAACTATGAAACAATGGAGCTCTCTGCCAGCCCTGCTTCTCTACGATTCTATTCTTTATGATTCTCCCAGCAAAGGCCAATGTCCTGCCAGAACTAAGCATCTTCTCAAGCAGTGTAAGATGCACCGTGGCATTCATGGAGTTCAGCTGATGCCACTCCCCAATACCTGCTGCATGGGGAGCAGTGGAGATTCATTGGATTAGCCACGTCCTTGCTGTAATGGGACATTGGGTTCAGATATTCTCTTGTTTTCCCTCAAATAGAGGTTTCCTGTTCTCCTACTGTCAGGGTTTATGTTGGGCTTTGTGTTTCCAAGTCAATGTACTAAGGGTTTGGCCCCAAGGGTTCTCACATGCTACTGTCTAATGCACGTATGTTATCTGTTATGGAGAAGTCAGAGATGCTAGAGGATGAGCTTTGGTATACAGACTTTATTTTGACCTTTCTACAGAATCCCACAGAACCTCCTTTCCTATCGTAGGATGCTTTGGGAAGGGTCAGAGCCTTGACTGGAGACCATGTAAGTCTCCATTTGAATCTTTCAGGTTTTCAGAGGAGTTGCATAGTATTTTATTCTAATCCCTTTGGGAGGGGACCTCACTTTCTTGTCAGGTCATTTAAAATTCCTCATGAGGCATTTTTGATCAATTCCAACAGCAACAGTATGAAAACAAAAAAGTTATATGTGGCTCCTGCAGCTGAGAGACTTCGTAATCACAACTGGAGCCAGTTCTCCACATTCTGTACACCACCCCTACACTCCTAAGCATTTTATCTCCACATTTCATGCAATTCTGCAAAGCTGTACGGATGGAAAATAACACCCTGTGCCTCAAGCTTAGAACAGACGCACAGGCACAGAAATATCATAGGCTCAGGGGACTGGAGCCCTTAATGCCACCCATGAAATAGATTTATGCTAATAGCACATTGCATTATCCTGCTATTGCAGTTGTAACCTGTGTCAAATACTGCCCCAAATGCCCCTCATTTAAGGTGCCCTACTTACTTGCTGGGGGAAGGGCTTCTGCTGCTTTCCATAGTTTCAGATTTGCTTTTCAGATAGAACAGATCCTTCAGTAATTGTTTCTGCAGCCTCAGGAGCATCAGCAATGATAATGCTAACCATGAGAGAGAAACCAGCCTGCTATCAAAGAGAATCTTTAGGTGCCAAATGCAAAGCCGACTCTGAACACCTGGGAAGTTGTCACTGCTCAATTATCTTATGCTTGTTAAGCTCACCGATTATTTAAGATGTTGTTAATACAAGCTAAGCAATTCATCTTGCCTGTACAGAACAGATCAGCCTCCAAAACTTCCTTGGATCAATATCATCTCCTGAAAACAGCAGTGTGTAGCTACAGGTATAGACAGCCTGTACCACAGTGTCTTCTGCAGGGGACAAGCCGCCTTATAGCCGCATCTGATAAAATGGACAACTTTGGCTAAGAGTAAATACTTGAAACTGAGCTTGGTATTGATTGGGCTGTTTCAAGGCTGTTAGCCCTTCCTTCTTTATACTAGAAATTCAGGCTACTTTTACAGATTGTCAATTGTTGCTATTAAATAGTAGGTGTCATTATAAATATTGACTTTACTCTGGGGTTTGTTTCTGTTTTGCTTGGATTAAAACATAGCTTGAAGGAATTCTCACAAATCTGTTCCTGGAGAACGCAGCAGGGTATTTCAGACACGGTAAAATGCAGTCGCAACAGACTGAGCTGCCAGGGCTTGGTGCACAGAGGGAGTCTCTTCTGTTTTGTAAGCTGGCCTCCTTCATTTTAGCTTCTGCTTGATGGAAGATGTGAACTAAGCCTTGGTGTTCTAGAGCAGGGGTCACTAACTGATCTTGAAGCCTTTTGGAGTCGATCTGAGGCTGGGGGAGCTAAGCATACTTGTGCATACATGCACGCACCCAATCTCCAGCCCAGCAGGTCAGTCCATGGGGGAGGGAAGATGTAGGGGGCCAGATCGAGGCCCCCGCAGTGAGGGACAGTGCGCCGTAGAAGCAGAGGTAGGGTGGGGTGAGTGGGGCCCCAGCCGGGTGGGTGGTGGGAGGATGGAACCTGGGCAGCTCATCCAGAGGCATAGCAGGGGCGGGGGGCTCCTGCCACTGTGCACATCTCAGTAGAGGCCCCAGGGGGCACGTGCCCCCCCCCC
>NW_017729000.1:43642680-43642894 GCF_001723915.1 Gavialis gangeticus | reverse complement strand
AGGCAGCTGCCATTGCGGGCTGGGCTTTGCACCCTGAGCCCTGCTGCAGCCCACCTGGAGAGTGGCCTGACGCCACGTGTCCAGCTGCTAGGCGGGTAGGGGACAAGGCTCAGGGATTCGCATGGCATTGAGCCGTTCCAAGGCCAGGTAGAGGGGCTTAGGGTGCAAAGCCCACAACAGCAGCCACCTCTACCCTGCACAGATAGGGCACGTG
>NW_017729000.1:43621469-43642340 GCF_001723915.1 Gavialis gangeticus | reverse complement strand
GGGGGCATGCACCCTGGGAAAGCATGGGGGGGGGAGGTATGGATCTGCACGCCAGCCGGGCCAGCTGCCACTGTGGGCTGGGGCCAGGGCTGGGGCTGCACTCGGGCTGGGTGGCAGTAGCGCTGGGAGCGGGACTATGGGGCAACTTCAGGCACCTGAAAATTTGCTCTAGCCCCCCCTCCCAGCGCTGCCCCTGTGTGGCCCAAGCACAATGTAGCCCAGCCCCTGCCATGAAGAGCATGGCACTGCCTTCCAGCCCCAGCCTGCCATGCCCCTGGCATAGATCCCAGGGGGCAGGGGGGCAAGGGGTAGGTGTTGGTGCCACATTGTGCTTGGCCCCACTCCCCTGCCTGCTCCAGCCCTGCTCCCTCCCTCACCACCATTTGGGGGGGGAGAGGGGCAGATGGAGGCCTCAGCGGTGAGGGAGGAAGTGGGGCTAGGGCTGGGGCCTTGATCTCTTCCGCCCTGCCCTGCCCCTCCCCCCCACCCCTTCTCCCACAGACTTACCTGCTAGAGGGGGGGCACATCCCCAAATATTTTTTTTCTCCCTCTGCCTCTATCTGCCACCCCCACCCTTCCCTCCCCACAGACTTACCTGCTGCAGGAGGGGGGGATGGCATACGGTAGATCTTGGGTTGCTTTTAAATGCCAAAGGTGATCAAAGGTTAGAAACCGCTGTTCTAGAGGCTCTGAGCTGGCTACTGTTCCATGTAGGAACCGTGTTTCTCACCAAGGCAAACCTTTTCCTGGAGCAGCGTTTTATCAATGGAGGCTGAAACTTACCATCTGGACCTTAGTAGCGTTAGTAATAAACCCAGAACCGGGCACTTACAGCCACGTTCAGATTTGATGTGCAGACTCTTACTATTAAGAAAGAAACCAAAGCCTGAGCCAAGCTGAACTCCGTGAATAATTGCCACGTGGGGCTACTTGGAACTCTGCCACGGTCGCCGTTCCCTGTGGGGCTCTGCATCACATGCATCTGAAGCTGTTCAGCTCTCTCCAGGCAGTGCCATTTGCTTGTGTGCGGGGTTGAGATGTCAGAGGGAGTGCTTGGGAGGAGGTCAGTGAAGAGGAAGAACTTGACCCTGTAGAAACAAAATGTTTATGGCAGTGCACCCAGCAGGCAGATCACTAGACTGAGCCTTTTGGACATGGCTTCTGTTCCCAGCTTGGCCACACGGCTAAGAGATGACTTTGGGCAAGTCCTGTCCCTCCTTGTCTCAGCTTCCCCATCTGGAAAATGGGGATGATGATAGATAGCAACCCCATCTGTAAAACAGTCTGAGAACTAAGTTGAAAAGCACAGCCATTAATAATTGGTTAGCAAGTTAGAGCATAGAGCTCCAGGGGCACAATGCACATCCATCCCAAGAAGTGCATGTGGTGCAGCAAGCTGGTTACTGCCTCCCTCATTCCCAGTTACTAGCAGCATGCCCAGCACATTCTCAGCAGGACTTTTCCGTGGTCAGGGCACAGCTGCCATGACTGTGTGGGACAGGTCTTTGAGAACCCCAGGGGCAGCACTATCTCGCCTGTCTTGACTCAATGAAGACCTGGGATTCGGGGCCAGGTCCCTGTTGCCCAGTGGGTCAGCAGGAGCAGGGAGACCATAATGTTCACTTTACAGAGTTCCCTGTATTTGAAGGGGAACCTGGTGGGGCCTACTAAAACTGCAGCTCCTAAAGAGCCTTCAGCTGATGGCTCTGGTCCCCTCCCAACAGCACAGTGCTTTGGAAATCAGGCTGATAGTTGCCATAGCTGCCAAGTAATGACAGAAGAGACCCCAGAGTCACTACTGTGCCCTCCGGTATCCCTGCTTAAACACCATGGGCTGCTCTGCGAGGGGCTAGCACTGCAGTCCAGAGCCAAGCCCCTCTCCCTCAGGCTCTGCCACAAGGAATGGAGCCTGTTCCGTGGAAGTGGCACAGACTTCTTCTGCGACTGCCTATGGCAAATCTGGTTGGTGGAGTATGAAGGGCTAATCCATGCCATGCATGTGAGAGACTTAAATAGGGTTTAGCCTCCAACATGCTGCCGCAAACTTGTAGGACAGTTGGGGCAAAGCCTTTGCAGTGAGAGCTGGTGAGGCACCAGCACTATGCATTCACATAGCAGACAAAACCCTGAAGTGAACAGTAGTGCCATCATCTACTACACCTGCCTCCTGACAAATGCAGTGACCCCCCCCAAAGGGGCTGCTGGCATCATGTGCAGCAAGCACAGAGGAAGCCAGCCCCAAGGATTTAGTGGGTTTCCTCCTTCCCATTCCTCAGAATTATGCAGCTGCGCAAACAGCTACAAAGCAGGCACCTCTTCCTTAGAAGCAATGGTGATTAAGCTAATAATGTCCCACATACCTGCTCCCTTTTGAGCAACCTTCTGCTGGGGCCAGGGCATAGATTTCTTTGGCTCTGCTCCTGTTTTCATCTGTTACTTACAGCTCAGCTTTATAAGCTGTTAAATGTCTTTGAGTTGCTGCCTTTGTATAGTGCAACGATGCCTGGGCTGAAAATACAGGGAAAAAATAGAATGAGGAATTTGAGAAAAATAGAATGAGAATTGGCTGATGCCAACGGGAAACCCTCAAGCCCCACAAGCTGGGCCGCCTCTGCCCCCTCCAAAGCCATAAATAATTTAAAGAGCAAATGCTTTTTAAAAGATAATAAATCTTAAGATCTTTTTTAAGCTCTTATTTGTCTCTCGAGTTCTCAGCTTTCCAAGTTCTCCTTTTCAAGCTTTCTTCAGCATCCGAGAGAGCAGGAAACAGGCATTTTTCAAAGGAAGCTGAGTCTCACATGTTTACATAACTCCAGCAGCTGGGCCCTCAATGGCTGTAAGACTTGGTCACGAGGGTTTTAACGCTAAAAGCCGACCTGGAGCTGGGAGCCAAGCTTTGCTGTTTTGTGCTTTTTAGAAGGTGAACAGAGGAATCCTGATAGGTTTACACCAAAGCTGCCTATGGATTTAAATATTTGAAGCAGGAGCATAGCTGTGAGTGGGCATGAGCCCCAAGTACCAACTTGAGGTGCAAAAATGGAAGCCCTGCCACTGCCGGCCCAGCCATTGCAGCCATCACTGCTGCCCCGGCCCCTGCTATTCTTGTTATGCACCTTCTCATCTGAAAGACTAAACAACCAGCATGGGGAGGTGGAAATAAAGCAAAGGAAAATGGATGTAGATCAGGGGAACATCCTGACAACGATGTCTTGGGCTTCTGGGCCAATGCCTGAGAGGTGGACACCCAGCTCTATGAATAGGACATTTAAAACAGCATGGGACTGAGCTCAGGACTAGTGCCACAGGGCAAGGACTGCCCATCTGTTAGGTATCCTCCCTCCTGTGCCAGGTGCTGTTGCTCCCATTGCAAGTCCCAGGAAAGGCATAGCACTGTCCCAGATACCAGGCTGGTGTGTCTCACCAAGCATTTGCAGTTCAGAAAGTTGTGCCCAGGAGCATTTGGAACAAAGCAGTGCAGTGCCAATATGGGACTGGGCCTGTGCATTTCTGC
The DNA here is from genome assembly GCF_001723915.1 of Gavialis gangeticus. Taxonomy (NCBI): domain Eukaryota; kingdom Metazoa; phylum Chordata; order Crocodylia; family Gavialidae; genus Gavialis; species Gavialis gangeticus. Next base: position 43,638,829 of record NW_017729000.1, on the reverse strand, counting down.
TGGCCACGAAGCCTGGTTGGGCCTCTGAGAAGCTCTGCGTGTGTGGGAGCAGAGCAACAGTAGGGTCTAGGGCAGAAAAACCTCTTTTCACAAACAGGACAGGAACAAGTGTGAAGGGAAAGTGTCCTGGGAGGGGCTGGCCAGCTCCCTGAGCACTCACACCCTTGGGCATCAGCTGAATGGAGCAGCCAAGTCCTGCTTTGAAAGGGCACTCCCAAAGCCACCAGTCAAACCCCCTTCTTGGGAGCTGGCTGACAAGCCGCAGGCAAAGCTAAACATGATTAATAGGCACTGAACTGGGGCATGCTCTGCCCCTCGGCTCCTGCCAGACAGCCCCCATGCAGAGCACTCAGGCTTTCTGAGCACAGATTAACTCTTTGGGAATTTAGGATTGTGGATGGATATGCACAGGCACCAGTGTAAAGTCCTCCCCATGCTGGCAAAGGCCTGGGGGGAAGCATGGAGAAAAAAAAGGACCTTCTTCTCTTTTTGTACAATGTCAGCGACTGCGAGGTTGCAGGCTGCTTGCAGCTGTTGGACCTCAACTCACCTACTGGTCCCTGATGCTCTGCAAGGCTTTCTAGAGCAGTGCCCCATAGCCACCAGGGTGGGGGCCTTGCACCTTGGTGTGCTGCACAGCAGGGCTGCCGGGAATTTCAAAGAGATGGCTGGGAGAGCACCCTGACCCCTGGCTCCCACAGCACAGGGGAAAGGCCACACTGAATGCACAGGCGCTGTCACTTGCGCAGAAACAGAGGCTTTGGTATGCGCTGCCACACTCTTCAGTTGCACCCGGATCAGATCTCTTTCGCACATTGAGCCTGAGTCTCTTCCCACTTGCGCTGGTGCAGAGGAGGAGCATTTCCATCAGAGAAGTACTGGGTACAGCGAGGCAGCCATTGCATGCCACCTGCCCAGTCTTGCTCACACCTTGGGATGGCAGAGTTGCCTGGAAAGTAGCAGTGGCAGTTTGCTGAGCAACACAGCTATGCCCCCTTCCCTCCTTTATTGGCTCATGAGCAGGCGTTACCACCAGAACATGCCAAAGCACAAGCAGAACTGTGGAAATGCAGAGGGGCGATGAAAACCAAGCCCACTCTCCTTACCCCAGGGGAAGATTTGTGCTCAGCATGGGGCAGGTTGAAGCTTTCAGTTTGGGTCCCCTCTCCATAATCCATGCCAGTGCCTCATGAGTCATGGTGTTCTCTAAAGAGCATCCACCGCACAGCTGGGCATCCCCTCAGTGCTTGCCAGAGCTACAAAGTGACAGCACAGAGATATAAGGATTACAGCACAGGGCCAGAAGCCAAAACTCCCTAAATCCTAATCCTTTCTCTGTGATCAAATTATTGAGGGGCCTGGGGCAAAACACCAATGTTGAAGCCTCCAGTGGGAGTTACTTATTTCATAGGATCACCTTGTGAGCCCTCAATATTCAGACTTGCTGAGGACTCGCATCTCCTGCAGTCATCAGCTGAATTTGCAAGTGCTCAGTGCCTCTGAGAAGCAGGCTTCAAGTTGGGTGCCCAAGAAGGGAGGCACCCAGAATCCAGGTCTCCTGGCTAAATCAGCCTTACTCTCCTGGTGTCTGTTTGCCTAGCAGTAATGCTGTCTTAATCCCTTGCTCACAAGGTTGCTGGTAAGGTTGGGCCCTTTCCTGTGACATTTTGGGAGAGCAGAAGGCTGTGCATGGGTGACTGTGATATGACAGGAGGCTGAAGGTCACAACAGCAGAGCAAGGAGAGGAGGAGACCCTTTCATCAAAAGCTCCCTCCCATCAGGCAGTGGGAGTCGGGGCTGGGAGCAGGGAGTGGGATGGGCAGTAATCAGGTCAGCCAGAGGGAAGGTACTGACAGTTCTGAAAGCAAACACCAAAGTCGGTGGTCCCCATCTCTTGACTTGCTGCCTTGCCACTCCTGCTTATAGCCACCAGAAATTAAACCAAGGAAAGGGGAGTAGGAGAACAAAGGCTGCTGTTGCCTACAGCATCTGAAAAGCTCAGCATTGCTACCAGCAAGGTCTGGGGATGACTAGCCCAGCCTGTGCCCAGCAGCCAGGCCATGGACCAAAAATAGTTGCTATCACAGCTGCACACCTGCCTCCAGTAGGGGTGGTGGGATCAACACTGCCCTGGGAAGACCCCTGTTGGCAGAGACTGCTTTGAATCAGTCCCTGTCTGGTAGCCCTGCCCCTGATCCTTCCCCTAGCACACTGGGCAATCTCCTGGTGAGGTCTCTTGTTGGTACAGACACAGGGGTTGGGATTTCAGATGAAGAACCATTCTCTAATTGCAGCTGGACGTGAATGTTTGAGGCCACAGCAACACATGGACTCACCTGCTCCCTGCTTGTTGCAAGAGCACAGGGCTGGAAGGAACCTCTTGGGTCACTGAATTCAGGTCTCTGGGATATCAGACAACCATGCGATAAACATCTGGCTGAAAGGGCCCATGAGAACATCCCCTCCAGCCCTTCTCACACCCACCAGCACAAAGGACCCCATAACATCCTGTATCCAACATGGCTTTTGTGTACAAAAATCCCTATAGTGCATCACAGAAGAGGCAAGGGTGCCACCAATGCCCTGAGCCCTTGCAGTGGCAGGGAATTTGTTATGTGATATGGAGCCCAGCTGAGGGGGGCATACTCCACTCTACCGGCAAAGGCAAAAACTCAACAGTCCTTGCAAATCTGACCTGGGAGGAAAAATCCTTTCTGACCCCCAACCTGGTAATGTGAGCAAGATCCTCCAGTCAAGCACCAGAGAGGCTTCCCAGTGCCATTAGGAGAACAAGCGAATCCCCAGCCAGCTACTGCCTCTGGATATGGCCGAAGTTCAGTGCTTCAAGGGAAGATGGAAAAAAACCTAGAAGCCAAATGATGCATTCCAGAGTAAAAGGGATTTCTTCCTACAGATGGCCAGTGGGAGCCCATGGCTCCTTGGTGACTAAAGGAATGCACATACCTCTAAAGGACCGTGTACTGCTTCCCCAAGATCTGTCATTAGCAGATGGGATTATGTTATTAGCAGGGTGGCCTTGTCTGGCAGTTCAGTCACATTACAAACATAGCACCTCTGGTCAATGGGGAGGCTAACAGCCAAATTCCTACCTTAGGTCTGCATGGCAAGATGATGACTTGGTTATTCAATACCTTCAATTTCCACCTGCACAGGGGGAGCAAAGTATCAAAGGCAAGAGCCAGTCTGTGGCTCTGAGAGGAGAATTTCCTCTGGAATTGCTCCTTCCATCTGTCTACTTCTTGCATGTGTGTAGAACTGTGGCAAATGCTTTAAAATGATTCGTTCCCATTGTGACTGTCAATCCATAGGACCCCAGCTGCACACACTGTACAAATGCAAATAAGTCCTGGAATGGTTATTTGCAGTGCAACAGAAAATCACTATACAAAACCAGCAGGAAACCACAGACAGAACATCTCATGAATAATTACACCCACAGGCATTTTCCCTCAAACTGTCAGAGGAGCGCACTGTACAATCTTGAAAAGATACAAGAAAAAAATCCTGGAATTTCTTATCAAAGAAACACTTAGGAACCCTAATGAAGATCCACCCAGATGTAAGTGTCCCTAAAATACTGGTGAAGGGCTAATGGCTCATAAACTATGTATTTCTGTTTTAAATTCCTGTGTGTCCAAATCAATCAGTGCGTTTTTACCATTTGCCTTTAAAAAGTCACACTCCCTACCTGTCTTGACTTTCCAGAGCTCGATGAGATGTGACAGCAGTGAACGGGTTACCTGCAGGAGCTGCCCCTTGGACTGCCCTGCCATCACTCTGGTGCCAGCCAGTGAAGCGTTAGCTGGTGAGGGAACATGTGAAATGTGTGCATTGATCAGGTCAGTTTCCATGGGGAGAACTGGCATCTTCTGGTGCTGCTCATGCCATTAGTACTGAGCTTGGCTGACTAATGACCGACTTTCTGCAAACACTTTCTGACACACTCTTAGCTCTTTATTATCTCAGATGCCACATGTCAGAATTGCAGTTCTTAATTAGAATAATAAAATCATAGAAAATGAGTATTGGAAGGGCCTACAGGAGGTCATCTAATCCAACCCCATGCTCAAAGCAGGACCATCCTCTACTGTATCATCCAGCCGGGGCTTTGTCTAGCCTGGTCTTAAAAACCTCCAAGGATGGAGATTCCACAGCCTCTCCGGGTAACCTCTTCCAGTGCTTTACTACCCTCCTAATGTGAAAATTTTTCCTAATATCTAACCTAAATGTCCCTTGCTGCAATTTGACACCTTTGCTCCTTGTTTTGTCATCTGCCACCACTGAGAACAGTCTAGTGCCACCCTCTTTGGAACCACCCTTCACGTAGTTGAAGGCTGCTGTTAAAGGCTGCTATTCTCCAGACTCAGTAAGCCCAGTTCCCTCAGCCTCTCCTCATAAGTCATGTGCCCCATTTTTGTTGCCTCCCACTGGATTTTCTCCAATATGTCCACATCCTGTCTGTAGTGGGCTCCAGATGTGGCCCCATCAGTGCCAGACAGAGGGGAAGAATCACTTCCCTCAATCTGCTGGCAACGCTCTTAGTAATGCAGCCCAAGGTGCCGTTAGTCTTCATGGCAACAAGGGCAAACTGTTAGCTCATATTCAGTTTATTTTCCACTGTAACCCCGAGGTCATTTTCTGCAGAGCTGTTACTTAGCCAGTCAATCCCCAGCCTATACTGGTGCATGGGATTGTTTTGTCCTAAGTGAAGGACTTTGCACTTGTCCTTATTGAATCTCATGAGATTTCTTTTAGTCCAATCCTCCAGTTTGTCTAGGTCTCTCTGAATCTTAGCCCTACCCTCCAGTGTATCCACTACTCCCCCAGCTTGGTGTCATCTGCAAACTTGCTGAGGGTGCACTCTATGCCATCTTCCAGATCGCTGAGGAAGACACTGAACAAAACCAGTCTCTGGACCAACTCCTGGGGCACTCCACTTCATACCAGGTGCCAACTAGATATCGAGCCATTGATTTCTACCCTTTGAGCCCAGAGATCCAGCCAGTTACCTATCCACCTTACTGTCCATTCATCCAACCCATACTTCCTTAGATTGCTTGCAAGAATGTTGTGGGAGACCATATCAAAAGTCCTGCTAAAGTCAAGGTATATTACGTGCACTGTTCTGCCCACATCCGTAGACTCAGTCATCATATCAACATAGAAAGCAATCAGGTTGATCTGGCATGACCTGCCCTTGATGAATCCATGCTGACTGTTCTGAATCACCTTCTTCTCCAAGTGCTTAAAAATGGATTCCTTGAGGACCTGCTCCATGATTTTTCCAGGAACTGTGGTGAGGCTGATTGGTCTGTAGTTCCCTAGACCCTCCTTCTTCCCTTTCTTAAAAATGGGCAGTATGGGCATTTTTACAAATGCTCCAGCAGCGGGGGGTGGAGTGGGGGGGCACACTTTAATTAGCAAGCTGCATTAATTAAAACCGCCTGAGTGTCAAGTTTATCAGCATTCCTGTGCTGAAAAATTGTGGCAGGGGACTTTGAACTAAAGCTCCTCATTGAACAAGCTTTAGTTCAAAGCACCCCACCCCCATTTTTCAGTGTAGGGGTGCTGATGCATGTGATGCTAGAGTTTGCAGGAGCACAGTAATTTCTGTGATTAATCAAGTCTGCTCTGGCATGCTGGATTTCCAGTGCACCAGAGCAGGCTCCCTGCACATGTATAGGAGCCCTATATTTGCCCTTTTCTAATAGTCTTGGACCTCTCCCAATTGCCATGAGCTTTCAAAGAAAATGGCCAGTGGCTCTGCAATCATATCAGCCAACTCCCTCAGCAACCTTCGGTGCACCACATCTAGTTCCATGGACTTGTTCATGTCCAGCTTTTATAAATAGTCCCTAACCTGGTCTTTTACCACAGTTGGCTGCTCACCTCTTCCCTAAACTGTGCTTCCAGGTGCAGTAGTCTGGGAGATAACCTTGCCTGTTTAAGACAGAGGTAAAAAAAGGCGTTGAGTACGTCGGCCTTTTCTGCATCATCTGTCACTAGGTTGCCTCCCCACTTCAGTAAGGGACCCACACTTTCCCTGATCTTCCTCATGTTGCTGACATACTTGTAGAAACATTCTTGTTACCTTTCACATCCCTTTTTAGATGCAACTGTAATTGCACTTTGGCCTTCCTGATTTCATCCCTGCATGCCCAAACAATACTCTTATAATCCTCCTTAGTTTTTTTGTTCAAGCCTCTACTTCTTGTCAGCTTCCTTTCTGTGTTTTAGCTCACTGAAGAGTTCCCTGGTAAGCCAAGTTGGTTGTCTGCGATACATGCTGGTCTTCCTGTGCATTGGGATGGTTTGTTTCTGTGTCCTCAGTAAGATTTCTAACTGAGCCTTTTCTGTGTTGCTGCAGGCAATGCAGGTGCTGGGATGGGATGGTAGCTGTGGAGACTGAGGTTCTCTTCTTTCCCCTAGGAAAAGAATACAGCCAGGCACAGGGCTTTCCTCCCTTCCAGCAAGGGTCTCAGTACTGGTATTATGGCACCTCTGGAGTTTGGTCTCTTCGCCCAATCAGTCCTTTGCCACCAAGAAAGTTGGAGCTGAGTGTAATGCTGGCTGACTGGAGGAGGGTTCAAATTGGATGTCTCAGTTGCACTTGGAAGTTAGAGCCTTGGGAGGAACGCTGAAGGGGCACTTGGAACTGGAGAGCTGCTGTGTGGGTTGTTTCATTCAGTTCCCCATCTCCCCAAAGGCTATCTTTCCAGGCCTGAAGGGCTGGATTGAACTCCAGGATGGAGTTCAAGATTTAAAAGACTCCCAGCCAGGAAAGACTGCCACACAAGGAGTCAAAGTGCTGCATCTTCAGTGTCTCCATCCTTTGCCAGCTCTGGACACTCCAGGGAGCTCATTCTTTGTAACCGCACTTGGCCACTGTCAATCTAACACAGTAAACATGAAAGCAGACAGGCCCTTATCGTGTATAAAAGAGAAGAAAGGCCAATGGGAGAGCCCTTTACCCCAGAACTATTTACATAGCTTCATCAAGGATAAATCTCCCTAGATTTCTAGACAGATTGATATTTACAGTCAATACAAGGGTTATTTTTAAATCCCAGTGATGGAATCGTGAGTAACATTTGAATGTATCGGGGAAGAAGGGGCTTATTGATTATGCAAGCAGTACGTGAGCAGAGAAGGTTGTGTTTCTAACATCCTCGTTCCAGCTAATGTTTCCTGTTTGACAATCCTTGGCAGATCACGGGAGAAGTGTTCTGATGAAAACTGGGTCACTACAGTCATTTAGGGCAAGCATCGAGCAGACAGACCTCGATTTTCACTTTGTCTTTCCCTTTTGTGTCATGCTCACAAGCTCACATTTTTCAGCTCCCTTTTTTGCTTGAAGATAATATTTTATTATTAAATACTCAGGACCTGTCAAATCTGGGTTTACATCTCAGTCAGATTCTACAAGCCCTCAGAGAAGTCCAGGCACTGCAAAGCTGTTGGCAAGTCCTTTTCGAGACTGCCGGTACATGCATACCAGATGGGGTCCCCTGTCACCAGATGGGGTCTTCCTGTAGGCACAGAGGTGCCTCTCTTCTGTGCCGGGGTTTTCTTTTAAAAAATGATTGAACCATTATAAAATAGGCAGGTTTTAGGCATGGTGAGATGAGGGTGTGTTCCTCGAAGGTATCTGCCCTGCAGGGTCCCCATCAATGCCTGCCCTCAGGCCTGTTTATGAGTTAGAGCCTGTCTTTCTTTCCTGGGTGGATGATGCCCTGTAAGTGAACTGAGATCTGGTATCCGTGCAGATTCACTTAGTTCTTCCAGCAGAAAAGTCAGCCTTCCTCTGCCACCAGGCTTGGTGAGGGGAGGAGAAGTTGTTCTTTAGTAGCTCAATTCTTTCCTTCCCAAAAGATCCCTTCAGCAGGGCTGCCTCTCCTATTTACATGCAGTCGGAGGGGCCATGAAGGAAGGGTGGAGGCAGTGGGCTACAGAGCTGACATCCAGTTCCAAGCCTCCATTGTAGTCCCACGTTGGGGTACAAAGATAGCTCCTGTAGTGCAGAAGGTATCTGGTAATCCCATAACTCAGGGCTTTTGCTGATTATCAGTTAGAAACAGTAAAGAATTGTTTTTCCCTTTGTGAATTGCTACGGGCTTCAGGGGGCGGGGGGTGGTGTCACCTTCCCCTGAAGCACTGGGATGTTTGTTTCAAGCTGCTGCTGTGTTTGCCAGGCCTTAGAAGACCCAGAAGTTCCCAGCCAGGGGGTCTTGCTCTTCCACTCAGGGCCTTAGCTACATTTGGGGTCAGGAAGGAATTTTTTCCTTAGGGTAGACTGGCAAGAATGCTAGGAACATTGCCTTCCTGTGGCGCAGGGGGCACAGGCATAATCCTTTTCCTAGGAACTTCTGAGCATACATAAGCTAACTACTTCCCTGTCTGTCATTGCAGTGGCAGGGGATTGGTAGTGCCTTTGTCTCTGGCCTTTACCTGTGGCATGTTTTCATTGGTATTTTGGGTATTGTGGCTTGCAGTGGCTTGTGAGAGTTTAGAATGGCAGTTCTGGGGATTCCTCGGGTTAACGACTGCCTGTGAATACAGGGGACTGCTCTTGGCAGGGTGAGAATGAGCTTGAGGTCGCTTCCATGCACAGGAAAGGGGTGGGGAAGCTGTTGCCACCACTCCTGTGTTTACTATGACAGTTGTGGAAGGTTTTGGCCACCTCTGCTTTTGCTTTGGAAATGTGATCATGTTTTCAGTGCCATGTGACTCCCCCTCCAAAGTCAGGACTCACTGCCCTACTGGAGTTGAAAGAATTAGCAATAACTCCCCCGCTGGAGGGGTGCTTGCCAAAGTGGGCCCAGCCCCTGAGTAGACCTGGAGGCCCTTCTGCTCTTGTTCCCATGTAAGAGCCACCCCTCTAGTAGCCTGTTACACAGAGCTCTCCCACAGGCCACACTGGAGCCTCAGCATCTGCAGCCTGGCTGCTTTGGGCAGGGGCACTTGAGCTCTGTGAGCTGTACCAGCTTTTCCTCTGGGCCTCCTCCATCAAGCTCCTTGTAGCTAGGACCCCTGCATGAGAGCCAAGCAGATTGAAGGCACTTTGGTCAACAGTTCCCAGGACTTCATGTCCCCAACACCTCCACAGACCTGGGGCTGGCTGGCCGTGGAGTGCAGTTCCTCTGCCGCGCTTCTTTTGCTCATCTGATTCTCACTTGCCTGTTTTATAAATGGCTGTTTGTTTTTGTGCATGGAGAGACAGATGCTGATGCATCACAAACACAATCAATTATTTAAATGCCTCACATCCCTTCCATTACCAGGTTGTTTTGCATCACTACACATGAGGAGATCTCACTGCCATACTTCAAGGTGCCACCTTGCTGCTGCCCCCAGTGTCTGTACTAGAGACAGTGCTTCAGGCTCATTCCTTCCGTGCAGGTGGGAAGGGACTGTTCACAACAGAACTGTATCCTGTAGCTCAGAAGGGCCTGGACCAGGACAGTCCTGCCTGGGCACCCCCTGCCAGAGCGGTTCCATCTTGTCACATGGAGACACGTCACAGTTGCCTGCAGGCACTAGAAGGGACATTTTGGAACGCATGATTGTAGCTGCAGGGCCCAACCTATTGCTGGCGGTGCCCAGGCTCACCACAGCCAAGCAGCACTGATCCTAAGTGCCCTTGGTCTGCTCCTGGCTGCCAGCACAGCACAAATGGGGGTTCCCTTTGTGCCCCTCGCCCTGTGGTCTAGTTTGCATCTCAGTGGAAGGATGTTGCGGGCCTGCTGAAGCAGAGACCCCCCCCTTGCCCCAAACAAGTCCCTTCCCAGGGAGAGTGAAGGACAGTGTCTGTAGCATTTCAGAGGTGCTCAAAGCACTTTGCACACAGCAGTCCCTCCCCACCAGGAGAAAGCCACCTGGACAGTGCAGAAATCTCAGTGAGTTTCACTGGTGGAATCACTCCAGGGCAAAGACAGGCTTCCCCCTCCCCCCGTCCCTACCATGGAATGGGAGGAGGGATCAGGCCACTAAACTCATGAATGATTCCCAGCCAGGCAGTGCTCAGGATACTTGGCAGAAGTCTTTTCCTCTGCCTCTGCCCTGCTTCCCTTCCTTATGGCCCTAGCCATGCACATAGCAGGTGGATGCCCTGGCTCTGGCAGTGCTGGCTGCCACTGTTTTGCTCTGAGATGCCCCAACCACTCCCAATGTGGAGGCTTGACCTTGAGTGCTCCCATGCCACATGACTCCTGGGGGCCCCAGGCCCTCCACACTTCCACGGCTGGGGCTTTCCTCCAGTCGACAAGCCAGCTTCTCTGCAATCAACCCTGCCCCACTGGGCTTACTGATCTGTGCATGACCCCAGTGCCCACAGATGCATCTAGCCATTATTGCAGCAGTTAATGAACTGCACTGGCCCTGCTGTGTTTGGTGGCTAACAGTGCAGCCTGGCTCATCACCCTTGGTGCTTGCTGGCTGCTCCTGCAATGCCTTCTCCACAGCAACCCACCCTCAGATGTACTGATACATTTCGAGCTTGCATAAGGGCTTGCCTAGACCCCCTCCTGCTGCTAGCACTGCTTCCCAACTTCCAGTCAGTGTCACTCCGGGCAGTTAGCGAGGGCAGCATCTCCAATTCCATCGGGCACCTACCAAGTGCAGCAGATGGCTCCTAACAACGATGCCTTTAATGGGTAATTGCAAGCGCCTTTCAGGGCAGCTGACCACGCTGCAGCCTAACAGAGAAAGTGATATTCAATTCTCAGTTCATTTCCGATTAATAAAGAAAAGGAGGAGGATAGGGATGGGCCAATTACCACAGCCCTTCTGGATCTGTGTATAGCAAGGGTCATAACTCAGCTCATAAATGTCTGTAGTGCAGATGGGATTTTAACCCCTAGATGTGTCAGGGCAGAGTGGAGAGATGAGTCTGACATCTGAGCTGCAGCTGGCCCATATGCAATGCCCATTATATTTGATTTCATCCCCTGTCCCTTGACCCAGGCAGACTGGAAGTATTTGCTGCTGCAGCAGTCATTGGGAGGTGGGGAAAGGTGTGGTTAGAGCTCACTCCTCCAAGCCTGCCCTGACAGCGCTCTCGCTACCTCAGCCAGGAGCTCTGCCTGCTCCAGTAACCAGTGCCAATAGCACAAGGGGTGGATGAGAGGAGAAGGCAGCAGTGCCTCACACCATGACCCATTTTCAGGGAATCAGCAGAATGCCCTTGGAGGCAGAAAGGGGAGTTGTTCAGGGAGGAGGAGGAAGAGGGTGCCTTAACCCTTTGTGTGACAGTGACTTCCCAGCCTGCTGGCTAAGTGAGACTTGTGTGTCTAGATGAGTGGCTCTCAGCCTTCTTAGACTCAAGCTCCACCTTGGAAAATGCCAGTTCTGAGCTGTCACTTGTTTCTTGGCTACAGAAAAATAATAGAGCAATTCTTCTGTTGCAAGGCATTCAGAAAGACCAGAACATATCAGAATGATTTTGACACTAGATTCCTGGGTGAAGTCATGTAAATCATGTGTAGGTGTTTGTACTCCTCACAGTGCTAATACGGCATGGCCTCCAGCAGGACCCTTCAAAGGATCTCATGGCTCCCCTGGGTGCCATAGCACCCCCCACTGAAAATTACTGGTCTAATGCATGCAGTTAATATGGTGTGAAAATGTCACCCTAAGATATCCCCACATCTCACTGAGCCCCTCTTGCAAGGAAGGGAGAGTCCTAGGTGTAAATTTCTAGTTGGAGACATGAATGGTCTCTGAGGTACACGCCTGTTGCTGGACCACCTGTATTGCTGGGATGACTCCAGGGAGAGGGTGATACTGGTCAGGTGGGCAATCATCACGCAGCAGTTGTTTTATGTCCTGTAAGCGGGGGCACTGGGGGTGGGGCTGGCAGTTTCCACAGGGAAATCCTGATTTATCTGTGGTTTTAAAATATAGGAAACGAGCACTGCCCACTCTTCCAGGGGGCATTTAAGAGTGGCCTTGTAATATATCATAAGCAATAGCTCCTCAACAGTATTTGCATCCTTCTTCTGTACCAAGCCACACTGCCCACAACACTCCATCTGTCAGCTGGGCCTGAGCCAGGATCTCCAGTCTGAAACCACCAAGCCGAACCCTTGGGTAGCCCTGAGCTAAAGGAGTAATTCCACTGACTACTGCTAAGACTGGGATCATCCCAGGAACAAGTCCTTAGTCAGAGATCAACTCACATATGCGTAGTCCAAGGTTGTGGAGCCCATCGCCCAACTCAAGAGTTAAAGCCCTTTGAGCCATTTCTCTCAATCCCGAGGATAAAGGCACGCATTTCACTTACAGGGTGGGACTCTCCCATCAAACCAGCGTCACTGGAGTCCCTGTGGTCAATGGAGGTAGACAGGTATAAGTGAGAAAAGAATGAGACCCAGCTCTGTCAGCCAGTGCTGACCTGACCCGAGTGACGTAGAGGGTCTGCTCGTTGACCCAAGGCGCACGCCGGTGCAGACAGACGTTCTGTTTGGGGAAAAATAGGTCACTGTTCCTGTTGCCCAGGTACTGCAGAGCTCATGAGGCCACCACAAACTCCTTTTCTGGGGGTGTCTGTGGCACCACGGCAGGAGATGGGGGGAAGAAGCAGAAGGCCTGCGCTAGGATGGGCCAGTACCTCCATGCCTTCTGGGTAACTTTGAGTTTGATCCAAGGATACCAAGGTCTGGAGTTTGCACACTGGCTTTATGTCTCTGCCCTGCCTTGAACAATGAACACAGAGGTGTAACGGCCTGGAGCTGTGCCCTGGGTAGTAGCAGTGGTAGGGGCCATTCATGTGCCCCCTCTATAGCAGGCGCTCGCTCCTTCAGTAGCTTGTTAGACTACTAAATATGCAAGTCAGTTGGCCACCACCAGCTATAGAAGTGGTCTTTGATATGACTGAACAGGACCTCCCCTGGCTGTTAAGACAATGACTCCCAGCAGTGCCTCGCTATGACTTGCTACCCAAGCCTTTCATAGCAATTTACACTGTTGCTGGCTGGAGCATCCTGTCTGGTGATTTGTGAGGTAGTAAAAGTCACAGAAAAGTCTTCACTTAACAGATGGAGAAACTCAGGCACTGAAGGATTTGTCGTACTCAGGGTCCATGCAGAGCTGGGTGTGAACCTGACCCTGCTGCTGGCAGCTGCACAACTGTAATCGCGATCGCGTGGCAACTGGAAGTTGTTGCTGCCCCTGTGCCCTGGGCACCTGGCCACATCCTTGTGCTTCTGGGAAAAACTAGGAAAAATAAATAAAATTAAAACATTTTATGTTTGTTTGTGGATGGCAGCATTTCCATTTTTCTTTCCAAACTGGAATTTCAAGACCAAATGAGTCTGCTTCGTGTATGTTTTTTAAAGTTAACATGTATTCAAAACCTGCAACTATTTTTTTCCAGCTCAGGCATCAAACCTAAAACAGAATTATTTGGAAAGCTTTGCTGGAGACAACTGATATGACAGGTTTGTCAACATTGCTTCTGCCACAAGTCCGAGGGCAGACAAAGAAAAATAACGTGAGCGCTGTAGAGAACAGTGAGTCAAAGATGCCAGATCCCTGGAATTTTTGCTAACTTCCCAGGGCAGGGCTTCTGCTTTTAAAGCATTCAGCTTTTAACTCAAGAGGTTCCCTTTACTGAGGAAATTCTTTAATAGATGGAGAAATCCATCCAAATCAAACATGATTTTAGAGTTACATAGCCCTTTACATGTTCAAAGTGCTTTACAAACATTGGTTGATTAAACTAGTAAAATCCTATCATTTCATTTAACCAGTGAATTCCAATCAGATAAGGGGTTTGGGTGAAATTTCAAACATGTTTATTGAGGCACAGTGCTTAGCACAGGGAAGTCAATGGGCTGAACTCAGGCAAACTTTATGGCAAGGGGTATTAACTCCAACAGCTTCCACAAGCCCCCCTGGCCCCTGTGGGTGGTTTAGCCCAGCTGGCTTTTGATAATCATCCTAGCTATATAAGCAGCACTCCCAAACAGATAGCTTTTTCATATGTCCACAATTATTTACCTTTTGATTTAACCAGTGCACCAACCATAAAACTAGAGATCTAGCAACAATCAATACCAAGCATGCAGCACAGAATAAATCTGAGCAGACATAATGTCAGCAAGAACACCATCGTGCTCCCCCAGCCACCTACACCAAGGTCAAAGCCACCATTGACTCCACTAGGAACAAGATCCAGTCCTCAGCACTCAGCTCAGCCTCTCAAGATAGTCTGGAGGGAACAGGTGGAAGTTGCAGTGTCCTGAAAATCAATGGATGTGGGGAGGTGGGGCCCTGCTTCAGCACCCCCTGGTCTGGGACATGCCCTATCAGCAACCATCAGATATACAAATCTAGGGCCAGGTTTTCATGAAGCAAAATCCCATTTTGGCATTTAACATAGCAGTCAGGTTTCTGGGAATGCCAAGACTGCACAGGCCCTAGTGAGAACAATGGAGAGTCTCCACCTCTTTGAGCCATAATGGCTGTGAGCTGTTTGGACAGTCAGGCCATGAGGCGGAGTGGTCCAGGACACAGTAAATCTAAGATACACAGTCCAATGCCATAAGGAGCTTTGTAGGTTGTAGGCAAGAGTGTTGGGGACAATTTGCTGGTGCAAGTACTGGCGAGGCCAACAAGGGGCCATGCTCTTCTTGGCCTGCTGCTCACAAACAGGGAAGAGTTGGAAGGGAACGTAGCAATGAATGGCAACTAAGGATGTAAATACCATTTAAAAATGTATTCACTCAACCTCCTCTAATTATATTGGTTAACCAGTTAACCGAGGTGATAGCACATACCTAGTCCTGGCAAGGGATGCAAACCCCTGGACCGGCTCCTGCTCCACCTTGCCCTGCTGCAGGGGAGGGGGCTGCAGCTGCCTGCCCAGAGCAGCACAGCGAGCCAGGGGCCACACACAGACTCTCTTGGACGCAGCTTCTACTGGGAGCTGCTCCCTGCGGCCTTTGACGGGGGGAAGGAGGCAGCACAAAGCCGCACTAGACAGCATGGCCCACTTGTAGCTGCAGGCAGCAGCAGTGAGTGAGGGGCTTTCCCAGCCTGCTGCAGCCACCGGCATGGGGGGGCAGACTAGCTATGGGTAGCTAGTCTCTCCTTGCCCCTCCCTCCCCACCTCTTTAATCCTCCTTCCCGTCCCTCCCTGCTGCTCCCACCTTCCTTTTCCTGAGGCACCATGCTGCTTCCCTTCTCTACTGGACAGCACGCTGCGCTAAACGCTAACTGCTGATGCATTACTGGTATAAATATACTTCTTGTTTAAAAGTTTAACCTTTCACATCCCTAATGGCAACTTGGGCAGCAGCCATGAGATGACTGAGTTCATAATCCTGAGGAAAGGAAGGAAGGAGAGCAACAGAGTAAGGACCCTGGACTTCAGAAGAGCAGACTTTGACTCACTCAAGACAGGATCTCCTGAGAGGTCAGTCTGATGGGGAAAGGAGTCCAGGAGAGCTGGCTGTATTTTAAAGAAACCTTACTGAGGGCACAGAAATGACTATCAAGTATGGCAGAAGACCAGCTTGGCTTAGCAGGGAACTCTTCAGTGAGCTAAAACACAAAAAGAAAGCTTAAAAAAAGTGGAAACTTGGACAAACAGTTCGGGAGGAGTATAAGAGTATTGCTTGGAAATGCAGGGAAGAAATAAGGAAGGCCAAAGCACAGCTCGAGTTGCATCTAGTAAGGGACATGAAGGGTAACAAGAAGGGTTTCTACAAATATGTCAGCAAGAAGACAAAGATCAGGGAAAGCGTGGGTCCCTTTCTAAAGGAGGGAGGCAAACTAGTGACAGATGATACGGAAAAGGCTGAAATACTCTATGCTTTTTTTACCACCGTCTTCAGGCAAGGACAGCTCCAAGACTACTACTGCACCTGAGAGAACAGTTTGGGGAGAAAGTGAGTAGCCCACAATAGCAAAAGGACAGGTTAGGGATTGATTATTTAGGAAAGCTGGATGTGTGCAAATCCATAGGGCTGGACCCGATGTTCCTGAGGGTGCGGAGGTAGTAGGTTGATATGATTGCAGAGCCACTGGCCATTATCTTTGAATGCTCATGGTGATTGGGAGAGATCCCAGAAAGCTGGAAAAGGGCAAATATAGTGCCCATCTTTCAGAAAGAGAAGAAGGAGGATCCAAGGAACTACAGACTGGTCAGCATCACCTCAGTCCCTGGAAAAATCATAGAGTCAGGTCCTCAAGGGATCTATTTCTAGGCACTTGGAGAAGAAGGTGATTAGGACAAGTCAGCATGGATTCACCAAGGGCAAGTCATCCCTGACCAACCTGATTGCCTTCTATGATGAGATGACTGGCTCTGTGGAAATGGGGAGAGCAGTGGACACGATATACCTTGACTTTAACAAGGCTTTTGATATAGTTTCTGACAACCTTCTTGCAAGCAATCTAAGGAAGTATAGATTGGATGAATAGACTGTAAGGTGGATAAAAAAATGGTTGGATCATGGGCTCAAAGGGTAGTAATCAATGGCTTGATGTCTAGCTGGCAGCCAGGATCAAATGTAGTGCCCCAGGGCTCAGTTCTGGGGCTGGCTTTGTTCAAAGTCTTCATTAGCGATCTGGAAGATGGCATAGAGTGCACCCTCAGCAAGTTTGCAGGTGACACCAAGCTGGGGGAGTAGTGGATACACTGGAGGGTAGGGCTAAGATTCAGAGAGATCTAGACAAATTGGAGGATTGGACTAAAAGAAATCTCATGAGGTTCAGTAAAGACAAGTGCAAAGTCCTGCACTTAGGATGGAACAATCCTACTGTTGCACCGGTGCGACAATCCCATGGCTGGCTAAGCAGCAGCTCAGCAGAAAAGGACCGGGGGGTTTCAGTGGACAATAAACTGAATATGAGCCAACAGTGTGCCCTTGTTGCCAAGAAGGCCAGTGGCATACTGGGCAGCATTAGTAAGAGCATTGCCAGCAGACTGAGGGAAGTGATTCTTCCCCTCTATTTGGCACTGATGAGGCCACTTCTGGAGCACTGTGTCCAGTTTTGGGCTCCCCACTACAGACAGGATATAGGCATATTGGAGAGAGTCCAGTGGAGGGCAACAAAAATGGTGAGGGGGCTGAGGGACATGACTTATGAGGAGAGACTGGGGAAACTGGGCTTACTGAGTCTGGAGAAGAGAAAACTGAGGGGAGATTTAATAGCAGTCTTCAACTACCTGTGTTCAACTACTAGCCTTTCAACCAGTGCTCCAGAGAGGATGGAGCTAAACTGTT
Organism: Gavialis gangeticus; assembly: GCF_001723915.1. NCBI lineage: Eukaryota > Metazoa > Chordata > Crocodylia > Gavialidae > Gavialis > Gavialis gangeticus. The sequence continues at coordinate 43,621,577 of NW_017729000.1, read as the reverse complement.
CTCAGGGGTAACAGACGACAGAACAAGGAGCAATGGTCTCAAATTGCAACAAGGGACCTTTAGGTTAGATATTAGGGAAAACTTTCTCAGTAGGAGGGTAGTAAAGCA
>NW_017729000.1:43613315-43616469 GCF_001723915.1 Gavialis gangeticus | reverse complement strand
GAGAGACTGGGGAAACTGGGCTTACTGAGTCTGGAGAAGAGAAAACTGAGGGGAGATTTAATAGCAGTCTTCAACTACCTGTGTTCAACTACTAGCCTTTCAACCAGTGCTCCAGAGAGGATGGAGCTAAACTGTTCTCAGGGGTAACAGACGACAGAACAAGGAGCAATGGTCTCAAATTGCAACAAGGGACCTTTAGGTTAGATATTAGGGAAAACTTTCTCAGTAGGAGGGTAGTAAAGCACTGGAAAAGTCTGTCTTGAGAAACAAACCTGATGGTCATGGCTTTGTACCAGCAGGTCACAGTCTGACCTCATAAGACACAGTCACCTACACCAAGCCACCCTCCACACACCCACCTCCTCCCTGCCATATATACACACACTCCACACTTCCACTGTCCCCTGCCTTTGACTAAAATGCAGCAAGACCAGCACGCCTCATTTGCACTGACCTGATAGGGATTTCAAGCACTTCCTGCTTGTAGTCCAAGACCAAGGTACCATCTCTTGATCTTTTTGCCCTCAGACAAAACCAGAAGTAGAGAGGTGAGGGTGAGCATTTATATAAGTTATAAGGATAATGCCCACATGTATTTCTGAAGGATATTCTGTGCTTTGCGAGTGAAGGAGTAGAAGGGTTGAAGTTTGTAATTCCAGCTTATGGGTTTGCTCTCAGCAATTGGCCTGTCTCCAGTGTTTCCCTGTAGTACATCCGATAGCCCTGCAGTAAATGCCTAACAGTGCAGCATCCAGCAAGTCCCTGAAGCTTGGTGTAGTTATCTCTTTCCTGTGATTTCCTCAAGACTCTTTAGATGACACCTCTCAAGGCTGTCTTATTGATCTCAGAGAGGGGCCTGAAGCTCAGCACCACACCATGACCTAGTGAGCCTGAGAACCTAGTCAGCCACTTGGACCTGTAACCCAGTTTCTTTGTTGTTCCTCTCCCAAGCAGACCTGCTTTTCCCCTTCAGGAGCTTGTTTTGGTTTCAGAAGAGCAAGACTGCCATGACAGTGAGTTCAGCTCAGAGCTTAGTGCCAAAGGTCCTTGCAGGAGCTTGGGGAGAAAGTGCAAAGAGGGGTCTGGAAAAAATCTGTAAAAAAGAAAAATATTTAAAGAAAATATTCTTGCAAAACTTTGGACAAAGGTTTGGACAAAACCAATTTTTCATTGAAAAAACAGGATCTTTCCAAAGGAACAAACACTGTCATTTAGAAAGAAGACTCATAAAAAGGAACATGGAATGGAAAATCCTGTTCAGGTTTAGCCCTTAGTAACCAATCTGTGTGGCTACTCAGTTCAGAAATAAGCTAGTGCTCCTTAGGACCTCTCTTCCAGACTTCTGACCAGGACTTCGGAGCAACTAAAAGAATATGGCTCCCTAGCAAATCCATCCTGGGTTTGTACCAAAGCCAGGGACGTGATGGAGCATCTGCTGATTAGCCAGTCCTATATGGATGTCTCTGCTCTGCAGGTGTCTCAATGAAGCCTGTTCACAGACTTCACAATGTCCAGGATCTCCCACTGTCCTTGGGTAGAGGCCACATGTCCATTCTCATCTTTCTGCACCTCTCTGCAGCATTCAGCACTGATCTCCATGTGATGGTGCTCTAACCTGGAGTGGTGGCATAAATCAAGAGGTGTTGCCTCCTGCCCATGTCTCCCACTAGATGTGGTTTGCTTTCCAAGTCCTTGTTCTCCACAGGCTCCTATTTATAGCCTTCTGAAACACCATGTATTCTCACAACTTCTTGACTCTTCCACCTGACAAGGGTTGGCAAGATCCAGAGCAATAGGCTAAGAGGATTGGCATCCGTCCTGGAGGGATGTATAAAACCATGCTGGGAAATCACAACTCTCCTGCTAGATTCCTTCCACCCACAAGGGCCAATTCTGGGTCTTTTCCATTTTCCACCTTACAGGCAGCCACTAGGCAGCCCTGTCTACCTACCCTTCATAATGTGTGTCCCACCAGCTAGTCCAGTGTTTGTATGAGCTCAGCTCAGGGAGGAAGAATGACTGGCCCAAGCAAGCCAGAGGTGAAGCTATTGACACAGCAAAGCTCTTTGAGAAGTTCACAGCCACAGTAAGCTGCGGTCAGTTTGGCCTGTGGTGCTGCTCGAGTCCTTACTGATCCTAAGATCTCACAGGTGCACTGACAAAAATGTTTCCCAGTATGCTCAGTGGGCTAAGAGACTCCATCCCAGCCAGGAAGACAAGGGGCTATACTCAGTTATTCACAGTTGTCACCTCGCAGCTGAACCTAGGCTTGAAGCTTTCAACTCCTAAGAAGCTCTAGAAGTTACTGGGTGCTGCAATGCGTCTCCTCAGCAGCCCAGGCTACCAGAGTCCCTCAGGCCTGCTCTCTGCTTTCTACACTGGCTTCTCAGAGCATTTCAAATCAAGTTCAGTTTCTCAGTCCTTAGATGTCTGTGTCCACAGTATCTAAAACACTGGCTGAAACTCGGAGGAAGACCCTGGTTCACAACGTCGCTCCCCTGACACAGTAGAACTTTCCCTAATAAGGAGAAAGCACATCTGTATGGGAGACAGGACGCTCAGAGCCAGCGGTGATGCATGGGGGGGTGCATGCACCGGTGCACCCCCTGACTGAATGCACCGGTGCACCCCCTGACTAGCAGCGCTTGCCACTCAGGGGAGTGGGACCACTGGCCAGGGAGTGGGAGCTTTGTGATCGGCCATGGGGGTAATCCCACCCGCACCGTCGGTGAGATTGGCCATGGGGAGACACCCCCCCCGGTCGCTGACTGGTCGCTGGTGGGGGCACCAGTCACCCATGCTCAGAGCTGGTCTGCAACTGTGCAATAATCTCTGCTGAGAACTGAGGACCATCACAAATCTCACCTTGCAAATCCAGTGCAATGCACATTTCTATGACTTGGCCTTTCTAACACAGACATACAGCAGTACGTCTGCGTGGGTGCTTGCATACACATGCACATGTATGTGAGAGACAAAAATATTCCTAAAAGAGACACACCAGTACACATACTTCTCCCCCTGGGGAGACACTGAGGGAACAAACTCATGGCAGCTGTTAGTCATGCTTTTTCATGCATGACTGGAAGTTGCAGAGAGTGACTGAGGAGAGAAGTTTCATAGATAGTTTCATAGATTAAGGGTCGGAAGGGAC
>NW_017729000.1:43611980-43613304 GCF_001723915.1 Gavialis gangeticus | reverse complement strand
CCATGAGCTCCGTCTGGGTGGAGGCCTCAGAAGAGCCCAGTGTAGGCACTGATAGAGAGTACAATAGAGCCCTCGAGTTGTGGTGCTGTTATCTGAGAAGCTCCAGGGGCCCAAGATGCAGCCTTTTGACCCCCTCCTTCTCTGTCTCTGGGACATGCACTGGTTCTTCTGGGCCCCTGCTAACGTTCCAGAATGAAACGTCACAAACTCGGCACGTTTCTCTGAGTGGAGGCAAAAAACAGCCTGTGGTGTCAGGCCTGTGCTTGAGTACTACCAGTGAGGGACCTGGGAAGGGGACTGGATTACAGAGGGAGCTTAATACTGTTCCCACTTTGCTTTGCAGTTCAGCATTGCCATTTGTCTTGTGAACAGCCAGCAGGCTGCCACATCACTTGGCACCATTGCACTCCTGCAGCCTCCAGCAGCTATCCCTAAAAATACACCACTTATCTCTCCCTGACTTCTATGCTGCTGCTGTCATTCACCCGGTGCTCACTATGTCTGGAAGGTCCCTTCCCTCAGCAGCAGACAGAGCTCTTCTCTTGACTCATAACAGGCTCACAACAATGTCCCATGGTCTAGTAATGTAAGTCCTGGACTCATGTTTAGTCTGCTCCAGCACCGTTGGATTCCTCATTGGTAAGTATTGTACAGAACGTGCTAGATAAATAGTTCATAGTGCAAATTAAACAAGAACAAAGCAAGGAGGCATATTTTAAAGTGATCCATCTGGGTGCTTATGTAATGCCACTAAGGTAAACAGGAACCTGCTGCTGCATGTGGGCTGATTGTGGTAACCAAAACACTCTGCCTAGCACCTCAAGTTGAAGGACTCGCAGGCATCTTACAGCCTCATCTAGGCCATCTTCCCTCATGTTCCACCCAGAGAGCAATGGTGTTCAGATTGTGGCTTATGGGCCAGATCCAACCTGTGGAGCCATATCATCTGTCATCACAGGTCAGATTGCATGGCCCCATGTGCCAGATTGGGTCATGCCATGGGATTGGTCCACGGTTAGATGAGTTGTGTGAGGCTAGTCCACAGTCAGATCCAGCATACCAGTCCAGGCCATGTGGACAGATCAAGCTCACAAGCCAAATCTAGCCCATTGAGTGGTCCTGCGCCACTTGTATGGCCTGTGGGGTTGGATGGATTGCACACCAGTAATTCAGAGCATTCTTTTGTGCCCTGCTCAGTCCAGTCATACATGTCCCAAGCAGAGGAGCTTCTGCTAGGGACCTATTTCACTGCCTAGGAGAGCACAGAGATGCCTTGGGAGGTGGATTTTCTCACTAGGTCCTGATCCAAAGGCCGCTGAGTTAA
>NW_017729000.1:43605516-43606980 GCF_001723915.1 Gavialis gangeticus | reverse complement strand
ACCAGTAATTCAGAGCATTCTTTTGTGCCCTGCTCAGTCCAGTCATACATGTCCCAAGCAGAGGAGCTTCTGCTAGGGACCTATTTCACTGCCTAGGAGAGCACAGAGATGCCTTGGGAGGTGGATTTTCTCACTAGGTCCTGATCCAAAGGCCGCTGAGTTAAACAAAAAGATTCCCACTGGCTGGTACGAACTCCATTCTTCCTTCTTCAGTGTCATCCTCAGCTGGGTTCCCTTGCTGGGCCCTAAACAAGGCTCCTTCCCTTTTAGCATTTCCATCCTACATATATCCATGGCCTGTGATTTTCTGTCCCATCACTAGCCTCACTTAGCCACACGACTCCAGTAGAGGCACCCCTCATCTCACCCCTTTTCAGACGCCTGCTCATTTGTAAGACTCCTCATTGACTTTGCCCCACTGTGTCAGTGGCTTCCTGGTAGCAAGGTATCTGCAAAGCAAAGCTCACTGACCTGCAAGTCTGTGACATACCTAAACAAAGAAAGTACAGCTTGGAGGATTCCCACACACAGAGGAAGAGCGCCTGGTGGCTCCTGACTGGGGTGAAGCAAGACTACCCCCGTATCAGGAGTTGCTGTCTTCTATTTCTCCTTGCCAGTGCTACAGCCAGAGCTAATGTTAGACTCCTAGGGAGCCCCTGTCTCCCACGTATATGCTAGAGAACTTCTGTTAACTGGGCCTAATAGGCCCTTTCTTTTTCCCCATGACCTCAGGTCCAAGGCATTTAGTCTGGTTGCTTACCCCTAGCTGTATTCATCCACTGTCTCCTTCGAGCCCAAGCCTATGTGGAGCACAGGAACAAAGCATGGACTGCAGAACAAAGGGAGTCCATGGAGTGGTGACATGTGGGGTGCAGTCACACTTTGCCCTTAATTACCAGGTACAGCCCATAGATACCTCATGAGCAGGGATCCTGTTTTTCTCTGATAAAAAATCACAAATGTTCTGACAAAACCCCCCAAATCTGTTATTAAAATTAAGAGCCCCCTGCAGCCCCCCCCACCCTGCTGGTGCCCCTCACACTCTCCCCAGTGCTTCCCCCAGCCCTGCTGGTGCCTCTCACTGCCACCTAAAGCCCTCTAGTCCTGCAGGTGCCCCTCACTCATTCATCAAAGCCCCCCCATATCTGCTGCTGCTCCTCACTCACCCCCAGTGCTTCTCCCAGCCCTGCTGATGCCCCTCACTGCCCCCACAACAGCTCCCCACCCTACTCATACCTCTTGCCCCCACCCCCAGCCCCTGCCCCCGCCCTGCTGGAGGGGGCCCCCAGCTGCCAGGGCTGTGGGGCCAGGGACCCAAGTCTGCAGCTCCCTGCCCCAAACAGCAGGCAGCTGCAGCAGAAGCAGCATGGAGCCGGCTCACCCACTGCTCTGCCTGATCAGGCAGTGCCAGGGCCGGCTCCTGGCTCCCCCCCAGCCCTGCCAGTGCCCTCAGCCATGACCTGC
>NW_017729000.1:43579281-43600516 GCF_001723915.1 Gavialis gangeticus | reverse complement strand
AGGGACCCAAGTCTGCAGCTCCCTGCCCCAAACAGCAGGCAGCTGCAGCAGAAGCAGCATGGAGCCGGCTCACCCACTGCTCTGCCTGATCAGGCAGTGCCAGGGCCGGCTCCTGGCTCCCCCCCAGCCCTGCCAGTGCCCTCAGCCATGACCTGCACCCCTCCAGCCCTGCCAGAGGGGCCCGCGGCCCCCTGCATGCCCCGCTTACCTCAGGCTCCAGGAGAAGAGTGAGGCTGAGCTGAGACTAGTGGAGCGGTGGCTGACTGAGAGTCTCAGGCCCAGCCCTTCCCTCTTTCCCCCTCCCCCTCCCCCTCCAGGCAGGGCTAGGGGTTTCCCACCCTGTTTGCAAATAGCTCTTGCAGGCTGGAGCTTAACCAGCCTGCAGAGGTCTTTGCAGAAGCAGGGAATCCACGGGTTTCTCTGCTAAAAGGAGAAATCTGTGTTTTCTCTGATAAAAAAGGGGAAATCCATGGTTTTCTCTGTTTTTCCATGGGAAACAGAAAACCTGGATCCCTACTCATGAGGGACCTCATGAGGTAATCTAGTCCAGCCCCTTGCTCAGGGTAGGTCATCCCGGATTAAACCACTTCAGCCAAGTGTCTGTCTAACCTGCATTTGAACATTTCCAGGGATGGCGATTCCACAGATTCTCTAGAAGTAGCCTGTTGTAATGCTTAACTACCCACAGAGTCAGAAAATTTCTCTTAAGCTCCACCCTAAGCTTCCTCTGCTGCAGTTTGAGGCCCTTACTCCTAGTCCTACCCCTTATAACCACAGAGAAAAGTCTATCTCCATCCTCTTTGTAATTGCCCTTCAGATGTTTGAAGACTGTTGTTAAATCCTCCCTCAGTCTTCTCTTTTTCAGACTAAAGAGTCTGAGTTCTTTCAGACTTTCAGCATGCAACACTAAAGCAGAGTGGGTGGACCAATGGACCCTGGGACTTGTTGTCTCAGTGAACCCTATCTCCTTGTTGGAAAGAGAAGCATTTGCTGTGTTCTCCATTTCACATCAATGCCATACATGGCTCAGGTTGCTAGTGATTGTCAGAACCTCTCAATGTCTGGATGCCTCTGGCATAAGGAGAAGCATAATCTGGTCCTTTGGATTCTGGTCCCACCAACCCATCAAGCAGGTGCTGACTCAATTTGCATCACTGACTTGCATATTGCAAAGGAAAGTATTGGAGGGAGAGGTCTGATTTCCCAAGGAATGCAGTGTTATAAAAAGTGATTGTAAATTATGCATGAGGCTGTTCTGCAAAAGGTCTATTGGAAGTTCTGTTTTCATCTTTCCCAAGGGAAGAGAAAAGGATGAATAGGCACATGTACAAATGAGAGACAGAGTGCGGGTGGGTGTCATGGACAGGAAGGAAAGTAAAAGGGAAATTAATGGTACATGGAAACACACTTAGCCAAAAAGAGCTAGGGCTGGGGAATCTGGCAAGAGCTAGGCCACATTACAAAGGCCAAACAGGGCCTTGGACTGGATTTCTGGCTCCTTTGAACTTCCCCACAAGAAGCTAGCTAGATGTCACCAGATGACGATTACCCTGGCAGAGGGAGTCCAGGTGCTGCGTAGCATCAGCAGAACTCTGGCAGTTCCCCATCCCAGCCACAGAGCACTGCTGAGCTCTGGCTGCCCTCAGAGGGCACTTTGGGCACTGTTAATATCCTAGACAGGAGCATTATCTAAGATCCTCAGAGCCAGAGTGGAACCAGATGGCAGTGGCTCAGGGACCAGGGTCACTCCCTTCCAGGTAACTCCCTTATAGCTTCTCCTGTTCTGCCCTCAGTGAGGGTTGGATCTCTGGGTTTGTTTTGTCACTTTGGGTCTCCCATATATTACATATCATAGCAGATGTGTGTAGTTACCCAGCCCTCAGGTTTAATGCTGTTTACAAATAGGGTAACATAAGCGGAAGCCAGGCTCCCCACCCAGATTTTCAGCCTGGAGGGGATTAATAAGTACCAGACCCATTCTTCTCATTGGAGATAAGAAGACCACTGAAATCCTATTAAGCTAGAGTCTCTGACAGCCCTAGATAAAAGAACTGGAATTGCTTCTCTATCACACAGCAGAAATGTGCTCCTTGGGTGGCCTGAGCATCGGAGGGGGACTGCCATTCTAAGGGGCAGATGAACAAATGTTTAAGAGCTATTCAGCTTGTGGGAAAGCTCATGCTATAGTGCAAAGCCCTGGGACACACATGCCAGCCCCTCTAACATAATACACTGCTGTTCAAGGTGAGGGGGAGGTTTTCACTGGACAGAATGAGACTTGTCCCAAGATTTCTGTGTCCCTCTGCAGTGGATGGCCTGTCCAAGTTGGGTGCTTTCTTTTGTGCTCCCAGGCCAATAGGAAAGTGATGCTGTGGGTTACAACAGTGGACAAGGATGCAGAAATTCTGGTTCTGCCTTTGCCTCTGCCACAGGCCTTGGGGGAGTCGCATCCTTCTGTTCCAAGCTGCTACTTGATGGGTGTCATGTGCTCAGGGAGTGTCTGGAGAGACTCCCATGCTATTTCCCTGGATCCCAGACTTGGAAATGGATGCACATGGTTTGGCTGGGATCTGCCACATGAAAAAGCAGCATTGCTGTCAATGCTGCTTGAATGCTGAACCTGCCAGGCACAATCTGTCTCTGCTCCATGCACCGCCCCCCCCAGGCCATACATGCAACAAGGCTTGTGCAGCAGTTCTGGCACATACAACACTGACGGGAGGCTGTAACTCAGTGAGGATGGATCAGGGGAGAGGCAGGTATGGAGGCACTGCTTTGACTCCTTGCAGGAAGCAGCCCTTTAGAGCAGGAGCCTGGTGCTCAGTGTGCTGCAGTTGGGACACATGGGAAAAATTTCCACAGCATCTGTTTTAATGTGAGCAATTAATTTGGCAGAGTTACAGGTGAGGACAAGCAGGTAATTTACTGGCCCATTTCCTTGTGTGTGGCTGGTGAATTAGGTTCCAGTGGGCACAGCTCTGAACTTCTCTGCCTGCCTGTAATGTGGAGTCCCTTTAAGATCACCATAAAACTGTCACCTAAGAGCACTGGCAATGCTGGGGGAAGCAGCCGGAGGAGTACAAGCTGTTCCAGTGTAGGAAGCAGCGGCTGGATCCCTGCCAAATGCAATGGGGCTGTCCCCATTCATGGCTGTGTGTCTGGATTTACTGCCCACAAAACAGAACAGAGCTCTCACCTCTTGCAATGGTACAAAGTGTGCACCCCAGTCTCAGGGAGTCCTGCTCTTCTCAGCCACCAAAGCAATCTCTGCCTGCCCTGTGGTACAACATGAGGCAGCTCCCCCTGCTCGAGATGCCAAGGCAACAGCTCCCTGACAGCCTGCCTGGGACCCAGTGCCATAGCAAGTGGGGGAGGACAGGGGAGAGGCCAGCAGGGCGACTGCCCTGGGTGCCAAAGTGAAGGGACGCCAATAGGTGCTGCCCCGCAGGGGCGGGCATGGGACAGAGCCGCGAGTGGTTTATTGGGGGGGGCATGGGGATGGGGGAATGGCGGCTCCCACCACTGCCTACACTCCCAGGGAAGCATGGGTGGGGCGTGCACCCCCTGGATCTATAGGTGGGGCGAGGGCAGGCCGCTGTTGCAGGCTTTGCTCCTGTCACCAAACTTCCTTGCCATGGCACTGCTGGGACTTGTAAGCAGTTCACTCCACATAGGTACAAGGGAAGAAGGGCAAACCAACTTGTGTGCCCACAACAGCATGGTCCTATAGAAAGGCCATCAGGTCTGTTACTCAGGACACCTGGGTCTATGCTCTGACCTCCCCTCCTGTATGACCTTAGGCAGATCACGCCGGCTGTCGGATTCCCCTGCCACTCCTGACTGTTATCCCTGTAGCCTGTCACCCCTTCAAACTGGGGCTGCCTTTTACTGTGCATCTGTATGATGTCCAGCACAGTGAGGCCCTAATCCCAGTCGCTATGTCTATCTGCTACTGTAATAAGTGATAAACTAGACAAGGCAAAGCACATCAGCAACGTGCTGCACAGTAACCATGCCCATTTGACACCATTTAAGGGGCACTGCACTCTCCTACCTAGGGTCTGAACCTACGTGACGTTCTGGCATCAAGAGTGGTGAGTGCTCAGCCCTGAAGAGCGGTCTGATGCAGGCTGTTACGGACGGTTTTCTTAGTGCAGCTTTTAATTAGATGCCATGCATGTGGACAGTTTTTCTTTAAACCAGCAACAGCACAGAGTGATACCGAGAAGTAATAAACAGTGACTGCCTAATACTAGTGATTATCACCATATGCTGTCGATTGAGCAGCAAGCGCTAATGATCATTGCATTGTTTTTTGTATAATGATCCCGGCCATTACTACCAGCATGTGGAACCCATGCAGCCAGGGGAGAGCACGCTGGAGGCTGTTCTGGCTCATGGGTCAGCAAGACAGTCGCTCTCTATGCCTGCTGTATAGAACAGGGTCCCCAGCTGAGAAGAGGGCATGGCTGTGCTTTGTGTTGCACAGACCTATGGGGAGGAACAGCTCTTGCCCCATGGGGCTTACAGGTGCAGGGAAGGGCATAAAGACACAGAAAGGTGGAAGGACTTGCCCCAGAATAGATGTGGGCTCTACCATAAAGTTTCCTGTGAGATCTTATTGGCCAAGGGCTGCAGCACAGAGACAGCTGCAGGCTCCTTGGTGGATGTCGATGCACCCAGTCAGTGAAAATAGCATCTCTCACACTATCCTGCTGACAGCCCTGATTGCTGACCTAGGCAGTATCATCCCCAGAGCCCATCCAAGCCAGGGCGACCCATTAGCACATGCAGGGAGCTGGCTTGCTGCAGTGAGACCATAGCAGCTCATGCTTCCTGTGCCTGCCGCAGAATTCATTTACAACCAAACATGGCAGCAAATGCTGAACTCTCAGGCAGAGACTAGTCCTGAAAAGACTTGCATTACAAGCACTGGCTCCAGTGCCCACATCCCCTCTGCTCCTTCTGCCAGCTGCTGTTACAGTGCTAGGAACACAGGGCAGTGATGGGTGAGAGAGGGTGCACAGAGAAATAGCTGAGCTGGAAGACTACCAGATGCAGGAGGCCTGTGCTATTCCCCGGCAGTGTCACCAAGGCCTGGTAAGTAAGAAGCACAGAGACTGTCCAAGCCCCTCTGCAGACACTCTGAGGGTGAACGGGAGGCTGCGAACTTGGTGGCACAATCTATTTTGTTGCTGCTGTGAGACAAAGTGTATGATGATACTGCAGATGACCTACCTCAATAACCAATCGCATGATTCACATGTCCAAGGCAATGTTTCTACAGCTAGGACGCAGGTCAGGCAGCCACGGTGGGGAGAGGACTTCCTTGAGCTAAAGGGTCTTTGTACTGTTAAGGGCCAGGTCGAAGTCAGTGGACAGAGGCACCTACTGACTTCAGAAGCTTGGGATCAAATCTACCAAAGAAAGGTTTGCTTCCACACTGCTTAACAGTGCTTAGTGTTGAAAAGCTGATATGTCCTAGACAACTATTTTGAATGTACCTGACCCTATAGCATGAAGGCAGCACACATATAACCCTGAGGACACTGCATAATTTTTGTTGGCTAAAGAACACTCTCTCCTCCCCTCTCTCATTTGAACCTTCTTTCTGGCGAAAATGGCTTGTGCTGGTCATAGACATTAAATATCATTGTACTGGAACTTATTATGAATACCCTGGCACAGATACTGTGCTCGGAACTCACTACGATTAGCATTGCTGCTTTTAATAAATTTCCTGGTAGGGCAAAAATTTCTAGGTAAGCAGCAAAGGAAAATTTATTGTTGCCCTTTCATGCTCTTTTGCAAAGGTAGAGATTGCTGCATGACATTATTTTCTGCTTTTTAACCTTAGAAATATTAGATCTTGACTTTTCTGCCTTTGCTAGAGGACTGGAGTGGGATAATAACATCATAATAAAAAGTGCCCTGCGTAACTGCTCTCAGCTGTTAGTGAGCGAGGGAGGGGCAAATGAAACAAGTTTTACATTTCACCTACCAGAGGAAGTCTCCAGATTACTTTTAACTAGCAAAGGCTCTGTGTGGACGCTCTCATTTAAGGACAGCTTATTGAAATTGAACTTGATTCCTAGTGAAATTAAGTTAAATCTAAATAAGTCTACTTTAAATTGAAATAAGTGTTATCACGTGGCCAGTCACACTAGTTTGAAACCAAACTGTTATTAAACCCATGGAACTGCAGGCAAACAACTCTAAGCAGAAAGCTACACCAATTTAACTATTGGGGGGATCAAAAAGTAAGAACACCCCCACATAGTGTGGACCACTACACTAGCACACTCCTGTGTGGAATAAAGCACCTTGATACCATTATATTTGTGCCAATACAATTATATTGCTAACAAAATTCACTCCCTTAACTGACACAGTGACCCTGGGTGCATCTACACAAGATGCTTTACTGCACAGTAGAGCAAATTACTGTGCAGTAGGGGTGTGCAAAGTAGGACCTATTCGATTCGGATTTGGCCCGAATCGGGACAGTGATTTGATTTGTTGATTCGGATCACTGTCCCCGAATTGATTCAGCTGAATCTGAATCTGAAGAGTTGATGCTGATTTGGAGAACTGTTTTTTGTTTGTTTGTTTTTTTAGGGCTGGAAGGGACCTTGGAAGATCATCAAGTCCAGCCCCCTGCCCCAGGGGCAGGAAGTCAGTGGGGGTCATAGGATCCCAGCAAGCTAAACATCTAAATGTCTCTTGAAGGTGTTCAAAGTAGGTGCTTGAACCACCTCTGGTAGCAGTCTATTCCAAACCTGGGGGGCTCGGACAGTCAAGAAATTCGTCCTTATGTCCAGCCTGAAACAGTCTTGCAGGAGTTTGTGACCATTCAGCCTTGTCATCCCTTGGGGCGCTCTGGTGAACAGACGTTCCCCCAGATCCTGGTGAGGACCCCAGATAAATTTATAGGTGGCCACCAGATCACCCCTGAGCCTGTGCTCTTCCATGCTGAAGAGTCCCATGGCTCTCAGCCTCTCATCATAAGGTCTGTTTTCCTGACCTCTGATCATGCGTGTGGCTCTTCTCTGGACTCTCTCAAGCTTCTCCACATCCTTTTTGAATTGTGGGGCCCAAAACTGGATGCAATACTCCAGCTGCGGCCTCACCAAGGCCGAGTACAAGGGGAGAATGACGTCCCGGGATCTGCTTGAGAAGCATTTATGGATGCAAGCCAGCATTTTGCTCGCTTTACTAGCCGGAGCATCACACTGAAGGCTCATGTTCATCTTGTGGTCAACCATGACCCCCCAAGTCCCTTTCATCCATAGTGCTAGCCGAGCCTATAGCATGCTGCGGGTTTTTCGGGCAAAGACACAGCTTTAAATGTTTTTTCTACATACCTTGAGGTACCAGCATGGCTTGTGAATGCTGCAATGCTGGGGCAGATGGAGCATCCCACAGGAGCACGCCCCCCACCCCCCATGTGCTCAGCTGTGAACCTGGAAATAGACCAGAAGTACTTCTGGTTCACTTCTGGGTCTGGGCTCCATGGGGAACTCTGCATGTGCAGCCTGGAGCTGGCCAGGAACTGTCCCATTCTGGGGCAGGTCCAGGCCCTGCAGCTGTTTCCCAGGCCCATGCCCTGATCATCTGATTGAGGCACTGGGCTTGGAAAGCTGCAGGTGAGGGGCAGGTTCCAGCCCCTGCCCCAATCTGCCAGTGGGGCAGCTAACAGCCAGCCCCCAGCTGGGCAGGTAATTCCCATCCAGCTGGGGGCTCACTGCTAGCTGCCCCACCAGTGGATTGGGACAGGGGGCTGGGACCTGCTGCTCCCCCACAACTCTTTCTAAGCCCCTTGCCACCGAGGCAAACTCCAGTGGTGGAGCCCAGACTGGGACAGTGTCCCCCTGCTGCTGGGGCCTGGGCTCTGCCACTGGAGCTTGCCCCAACAGCAGGCAGCTCCTAGGGGCAAGGAGCAATCTCCCAGTCATTGCCAGGAAACAGGTGTCTCTTGGTCCCGTGCTCCCTGCCAGCCCCTGGGTTAGCATCCAAGGGGAGCAGAACAGGGTGAGAACAGCCCTCTCTGGGCTGCTCCCCTTGGAAGCAAATCTGCTCCCAAATGCCCGCTTGTGCAGACGCCTGCCCAGGGTGGGTTTTCCCCTCAGTAAATTACTATAGATTAAACCCATCCAGCAGCATTTGCACATGTAGATGTACCCATTGAGACCAATGTTTTCATGCACAAGGCTTGGATGCTAGTTCTATTTGTTAATTTTGGTAATAATAATTCACTTTTAAACAATAGAAAAAATACTTGGAAATTATACCATTTTTATACATCAACATTTCTGTAAAGCCCCTGGCATTGTTTCAAGCCTGGGTATAATCCAGTCAGAAGTTAATCTATAATAAGCATCAATCAGCCTGCAGAAGGAAGTGTGGCGATCCAGCCTAACAGGAGATGGCCAGGAGAAAAGGAAGATCGGACCTTTTTCTGCAATCTCTTCCATTTCCCCCCTTGGCAATGCAAGAAGCTGTAAAGGCAGAGGGATTGGTTTCATTAACCACTGATAGGGCTTGCCCATCCTGCGCTTGAAACATCAGAATGAGCCCTGGGCAGAGACAAGATTGGATTTTTGTCACTGGAAACAGCCTCACACTTTAAGGGCTCCCCTATCATGCTAACAAAATGCTAACAAGACTTTGGCAGAAACCAGTGCTCTTCTGCCTAGATGTGAGGGTGCTGCATTCTTTAGACACGGCCAAGGTTTTTTTTCAAACTGACTTCAATACAAAACACAAGTTAAATATAAAACAAAGTTAGTAAACTGTGGAGTGTGGCAGAAGCCAAGTCACAAATGTTAGTTTGATTCTGTCTGCAGAATGGATGAGATAGAGCTGAAAACCAAACCTCAGTTCAATAGGCCATATGAAGGTAAAGCAAACTCTATTGCTATTCTTATTCAAAAAATCATAGGCCCAAGTCTGTGCCTTTCTACCAAGGGAAAACTCCCACTGAAGTCAGAGGGAGAAAGGGTCTCAGAATCAGGCTGCATGTTTATATATATGCAAATTAGGGGCCACCCGTTAGCTCATGGCAGGGACCCATCATAGGTGACGGTGAATCAGACTTTGGGCACAACTCCCAGTGCACAGCACATTTTGGTGCACTAAGAGACCTACAGTATCATACCAGACAAAGGAGACAAGCTGCACTGGGTAAGTCTGGACAGAATCTGCCTTCAAAGATTTACTGGAATTTTGGAATATCAGTGATAATATTCAGTTAATGGGGTCAGGAAAAATGCTTAGTCTATGCTTGAGCAAGTAACTCAGCTCCTACATAGGCAATGCTAGAGCAGCACTAAGATGGAACAGGACATGTTTTATTGGCCATTAATACATGTTATGGATGCATTGTGAGGCAAAGGGTTACTGGAATTTAGGATGGCTATCCAGTTTTTTGCTTTGGAGACGGGCTATGTAATGGGAAGGAAGTGAAAATGTGAGACACAAAGGTTTAATTTAGATGTGGCTGTCAGGTAATTCAGCTAATTTATGTTAGTTTCAAAGCATCCTGGTTCAAGTTGCTACTTTGAAAGAAAAAAACAACTCTGTATACTTATTAGGTTATATTAAGAGTTAATAAAATTAAAATCCAACAAAAAACCCTAGAGCCACCTGCTACACCCTTTTTCTAAACTAAGAACTCAACAGTATGATTACTGGATCAAGGTCACAACAGGAAGTAAGTCAATATATTAAAGGATTACCAAGGATATTGTATTAATTCATCCATTAGTCAGACCATCAAAATAATACAGCAGATAGTCAATTCTCAGAGATCCTAACCCTGAAACATAAGGAGCTGACTGGCTGTTTAGCTCAAACCCCAAACTGCAGCACCTTGCCCATGGCAAGGAAATCAGCTGAACTGAGTGAAGCTTTAGAATCAAAACCAAACTAGTTGAGCTCTCAGCCCCTGAAGTCTCTCTGGAGTTCCAGCATGTTTAATGGCTATCCTGTTTGCCCTCCACCCCCGTGTTTGAAAACATGAAAACATGACTTTTAATGCAAGAGCTGTCAGCAGCTCCTCCCTTCCTCTCACAGGGCGCATCTACATGAGACACTTTACTGCAAAGTAGCATAGCTTACCGTGCAGTAAGTATGTGTGTCTAGACATGCACTTGCTTACTGGGTACATGTACACAAGACGCTTACTGCACAGTAGCCTAATAACACTGTGCAGTAGTGTGCTGGTCAAAAACCATGCTAATACACTACTGCACAGTGTTATTAGGGTACTGTGCAGTAAGCATCACAAAAAAACCATGTGCCAGCGCTACTGCGCAGTAACTGTAGTTACTGTGCATTTAGTTAGTACTTCATTAAGGAAATACTAAACTAAATGTGCAGTAACTACTGCACATTAATGAATGTGTAGATGTGCCCACAGTGCAGTCAACCTCGCTAATCATGAGTAAATTTGCTACCTGTGGGAGGAAGAGGGAGTAATTTGCTGCTGTTAGCAGGAAATATATTCTCATGTCCCTGCATGTGTAGATGTCTGCCCAGAAGCATTTACTCACTAGTAGTTTACTCTCAAGAAAACTGATCCCAGATCAAATGCATGTGTAGACATGCCCACTGAGTACCAACTTGGTATTACTGACACCTTAGACTGAATGAGTGAAACACTCATGTGATTTTAAAAGCAAGCCTGGACTGGGGTTTGGGTTTAGAGAATTATTGGTGCCTTCTTCAATAGGAACTTCTACTGATACTCATACACATGTGTTAAGTGTCACATACACATTCACCTCCAAAACAAGGTAATGGTGGGGGTGTCTCTCCCTTTCAAAATGAGAGATAAAAGGGTGCATCTAAATGTGTCACTATGGTGACATTGTTACTGCACCTTTTGGAAGTAATAAATCACAGCACGTTAACACCTTGTAGTGCACTGTACAGGTGGAACAGTTATTTTTAGTGACTACTTCACCCTAGCAGCATGCTATATTGCAGGAGTGCATTGTTATGGTTGAAGTAGCTGCTGGCCAAGTGTAGACCCCTGTGGACACTATGTTGCTGTAGTGCATTGCTACAGCGATGTAGTGTCACATGTAGATGTGCCCACAGATACTTGAGGTAAAAGAGGAAAGAATCAGGACTCCTCAAAATCAGGACTGCAACTGAGGTGACGAGGTGATAGTATTGCTGGTTGGCATCTGTGGCTGACACGTAAGCTGATGTGGTTTGCATTGTCCCTGTTCCTCTTTCCATAGAACCTCTGGAAATCAAATCTATCGGCCTTTCTTGATGTTGTGATGGTTTGAGGAGAGTGCACTGTTCATTTTTATCTTCAAGGTTGTTGTTCTAGCTTGCTCTACAGTGGGGCCTTCTCCATGAGTTGTCAGAGCAAATCTGGGCCATCATGTGTCCACAGGCTCAATCCTGGTGGAGGGGAAACAAATGTGACACATGATCATTCTGAACACCTTCTGCCATGAATGGCACATGCCCCCAGCAGCTGAGGGGGCATGGCTGCATTGGCAGTGGGGGGAGCCCAGCTGCGGTGAGTGAGGAGCTCCTGCAGACACTGCCAATGGCAGGAGAGGGGGGAGGGTGGCAAGCGCCGACCATGGGTCGGTGACCACCCGCAGGCTGCCGGTGGCGGCCAGGGGCCATCAGGGACCACCTGCAGATGCTGCTGGGGTGGCCAGCGGCAACCGTGTCAGTGGTGCCTTTTTGCAGGGGGTGCACTGCCACGTACAGGGGGTGCACGTACACTTGCATGCGCCCCCAACACATTGCCCCTGCCTTCTGCCCCCTCACATGGGCAGATATATTACAATGTCTGTCATCATTACAACCAGTCATGTAACTGCCGAAGACTTAGATAAGCAAGACAAAGAGAAGGAAATTTTGAAGAAGCTGCTCCCAACTCCCTTTCTGGGTAATGGAAGGAAAGCCCCAGATATCACCAGGCACCCAGCAAAAGGCCCGGAGCTTGGTGTAGTGAATGTCGCAATGCCTTTCAGTCACCTGCTTGTGTCCTTATAAACTCTCACTGCGTTCTTTAAATGTAAATGCCTCATGGCAACTGTCCTGCTCCTCTTCTCACCAGACAAGAGACCAGGAGTGAGGACTCTGGCTTAGCTACACAAAAACTTGTGGCACATTCTTTGACTTTGCACCTAGAAACAGCCACTGTTTCCCCTTGTCATTGTGCCTTGTGGTAACGGTGCAGAAGATGAAGTTTATATCCAGCCTAAGATGTCCCTTCGGCTATTTCTCTTCTGAAGTGGTTGGGGGTGGTTGTGACAGCAGACCTGATGGCCCTGGAAACAGGTGTGCAGGGCTCTTATGCCAGATATGTCAGCACTTGCCAGTGGGTCAGCCCCATTGAGACTGGGGCCAGCGACAGCCCAAAGCCTGCTCCTTGAAAGACAGTTCCCTGCTTGAAGGGGAGACACAAGCAGCTCCACTTCCCAGTAGGCACTGCCAGAGACTGTGGCCTTAAAGGACACTCAGTTGCACTGGCCTGATATCTTTCCCCTCCTCCAGCCTGCCTCTGGCAGGTGCCAACAACGCAGCTCTGCCTTGCTGGTGCTGGGCTCCTGCAGCAGACCTCTGCTCCTGGACAGCATGACTGGTGGTGCTTCCAGCCAGCTACAGAGGAGGAGGAGCATCCTGAGAGAACACAGGGTGGATGAGGTGCAGATCCTCTCTGAGTGGCAAGTCTCCTGGCCAGTCAGAATCCCCCAAAAGTCTGCATTTTAAAAGGCCACTTGACCAGTGCTGCCCTGCCCTTATGATGTAATCAGTTCATGGTGCTGCCGATCTTCACTGAATGCGGGTGTGCAGGCTCCCCCTGCAGGGCAGGTGTTCTGGCTGGAGCGGAGCTGGAAAGGGGCCACGGGCTGCCAGGGGGCTGCCTGGGTAAGTGACTGTGGGGCAGGGGACAGGAGGTGTTTCTTTCCTTGATGCTGCTTCCAGCAGTGGGTGTTACAACTCGTCAGCAGTTCTAGTTTCTGTTCCTGGAAGGCTAAATAGTTTCTTAATGTAGTCCAGGGTTAGCTCATGGGGCTGGGGACAGAGATGATCTCCTTGCTCATGCATCTCTGCTGCATTTTCCTTAATTGCTTCTCTCTTCCCATTGCACCACAGTTAGGGAGAGGGTAGCTGTAAGGTGCTCCCTGTCTACCAGACCCATCACCTCCTTGGCAGAAATTGCACTCTCAGGCTGAGTTGCTAAATGCACTCTGAAGCTGCATCTCTGCTGCAGAGATAGTGAGGAGGATTGGCACCCAGGCTGCTGCAGACCCCATGGGCACTGGCAGATGTGCTGCTCCCCAGTCTAACTAATGGCACTTCACAGATGTCCCATGAGTTAGACCAAACCTCCTGACCCAACAGACGTTCACTGTTGGATCAGGAGGGTGAAGGATCGAGTTCCACTTTGGAGCTGATCCTGTGAGAGAGGCTGCATGCCTGCAGCCTCTTCCCCTAGCCTCCCTTCCTCACCCCCAGGTCCAGTGCTGTCTCAGGACAGAAGGGGGAGAAGGTAAGGGAGGGGGGTGTATTCTTGGGTTTGCCCACCCTGTGCTGGAGTGTGTGGAGGGGTGGATTCAAACTCACCCCCCCACACCTTGGGGGGCTCCAGTCCACCCATCCCACCCTCCAGTGCAGGCTGGACAAAGCCCAGACAGAAGTCCCTCCTCTCTGTTCTGAGGGCAGCATTGCAGAGAGGCGCGCCTGCTCTCAGTACACACTAACAGCACACACTTTGGAGCGCCTTCATCTGAACCCTCTTCATTCTTCTGTCAGTGCACAGCGGTAGAGCGTTTTCAGTGACTGGTCGTGCAACAAAATGTCACTTCTTTCAGCACCCCATGTCACCAGCTTTGTCCTTGGTGCTGAGGGACTCACCTATGCACATTGCTAGGCTGTCTGGAGGCACATCTCATGCTCGGTGTGCTGTACAAGGCTGTGTTGGTGCCATTCTTCCCAGGAGTTGTGAGAAAATCTGTCTGCCTTTCTGGGCATGCCTGGGAAAGTGTGGAAAAACACCAGAGGACTATTAGCATGTAAGGGATTTAGTCCATGCTGCAGAGTCAATGGGTGAGCAGCTTGAGGGAAAGTTGCCCTCAGGCTCTGGCCCTGAGGCTGGGTTGGAAGCAACATCGAACTTGCATCTTGTCTACATTATGAAGTTCTGCCAGCTGGTGAAGTGATATTGCCCTGTAGCTGACCTAGGCTGTCAGCCAGATCCCAGATGTGGTTGTGGCACTGGCACAAGCAGAAGATGGCTTCTGCCATCACTGGGTGCTGGGAAAGTTCTGGCCTAAATGCCAGTCTTACTGGGATCTACACTTGAAGCCCGGCTGTGGGAATGTTGCTGCCCTTGCTAATGCAATAGCAGTCTGCCAGTGTGGGAGAAACTGCAGGTGAAAAAGCTGCGTGAGGAGAAGGGGGTTGGGGCAAGTGCTGAGTAGGAGCCTAGGCTGACGACACCCTTCGAAAAAGGCTTCAGAGGAAGTCCCATAGGCAGCTGTGGGCTGGTATGGCCCAATAGCCAATGATTAGGTCAGTGATTTTTAGCCAGGGTGCACCCTCAGGTGCCTTGAGATCCTTTCAGTGGCGTTGTGGGTTGTCATACAGTGTTAGCACTACTAGATGTGCAGACATGATTCCCAAGGTAAACCCAGAGATTTCAAAGAGGAACCCATAGTGTCAAAAACAGTCTGATGCGGTTGGTCTGAGCTCTCTGCCACAGAAGAATTGCTCTATTATTTTTCTGTAGTCCAAACCAAGTGAAAACTAAGACCTGGTCTTTTCTGAGGGATGTCTTGAGTCTAATGAGGCTAGACCTACTGGATTAGGTTCAGCTCAGAACTATGAGGCTTTATCTCCCTTCCACTAGCCTGTAACCAGCACTGTGTGTTATAGCCACGGACAGTGCTATTAACCATAGAAATGTCTTGTCTCTCCTTCAAATCTTGCTAAAGTCCAGGCCTCTGTGGTGCTGACGTTCAGCCCCACATCTCCCGTCTATTTACCATGGTCCACCAGAGCTGTTCAAATAGTGAGTTTTCTTTGGCTTGGGGCCTAACTAGAAAGCTCTTGGTTTGTGTTGATCTGAACAAAACATGCTGGTTTGGGGATATTTAAACCTTTTTTTTTACTTATTTTTGAATTGGGTCAAATTCTAAGGGAAACACTCCATAATTTAAAGTGAACGGCAACACTAACTTTGCACATTTTTCTAAATAAAATATTGAAACATTTTGACTTTACAAAAGTTGTTTCCCATTTTTTGCCCCAAATTATTTGCAAGACATAAACCAAGATCTTGGATTTTTTTTCTCTGAGTGGATTTTTTTTTTAATACTACTGGGTTTTTTGGTTTGATTTTTCATTGTTGAATTGAATTCCCCTCCGCCTCCTCCCAGCTAGTGTGTGACAGGCTCAACATTTCCAGCACTTCCAAGTTAGAGTAAGTTGACTGTGACCCCGTCTGATGGAGGTCGCTCTTGCCTGATGGTGTGGTGCCCTCAGCCTCTCCTGCAAACTCTGTTAGTCTAATGTGGACCTTTTCCCTAAAGTCACATCAGCTCTTTCTGCTAAGCTAGTGAAGGAGTATTTAGCCTTAGCAACATTTGCTTTGCAAGTGTGTAAATGGCAGTTAGGATGCAATCTAGCCTGGATGAGCTCACTTGGATTAAAATAGCTGTGAAGACAAGACCACTTGGGCTGTCACTGAGGCTAGCAATTTGAGTTCAACCCTTGGCTTTCACTTGATCTGCTCACCCAACTTGTCTTTTCTTGACAACAACTTTAACATGAGGTGTCTACCTGGGGTTAGCCTGTCATTATTAAGAACACAGCTTTTTTCAGTGAAGACACCTCCTTTTTCAGTATTTTCTCTTTCAGTGCAGTGCACGGTAGACCATGGCAGGTCCCACTTCTCCATTGATGGGGACTATCTGCAGGAGACGGTAGCTCTCTGTGCTTCTGTTATATTTCGGGGGGACTTCCTTTGTGACCATCTGGCCTGGAGATTCATGTGTTTCCTTAATTAAGTGGAGATTCTGGAGCATGTTTATGCTGCCAGTCCCATTTAATGGGGAAATTACATGGCTATTTACACAGCTGCATTGTGCTCAGGACCTGAGCTGGGAAGATGCTTTGCTTGCATACACCTCTCAGTGCTCACAGGCCTGGGTAATTTTGGATGGTCTGAAAGGCTAAGAGAACAACTTGCAATATGCTTTGTTGAGATTTTTGCCACCTCATTGGTTCTGAAAAGAGCAGCCCCCAAGGCAGCCTCTTCAGGAAGTGCCTCTGCCTTTCTCTGCTGCAGAGTGCTTCCACGCAGCCACCTGATGGACAGGCAGTCTTGCACCGGATGGATGGGAATCTCAGGCTGGGGTGGGGGAGAAGTGCTGTCTTTCCTGTGTAGGCTGGGAGCAATGGGACAGGAGAGTTAAAGACAGAACTAATCACCAGGATAAAAGTTCAAACCCACTTTAGGTGCTCTGGTACGAAGTGAGGCAGGTTGGGGACAAATTCAGATTTCACTTAGGTATGTTTGCACTTATATGGGAGGTGAGCTGGCAGCATGTGTAGACATATCTGAGCTAAAAGTTTAAAGTGCACTGTTCTGCAATCCAGCTGCAGCATAGATACCTCTTAAATTGGTGGAGTAGCTGTAATTCAAACTGGTAACAGCAGAATCTAGCCCCCCCACCCCGAGTATGTACATCCCTGTGTGCTTTTTTCTTCTGCAGAAGTCATGTCATACCAGGGCAGGGACTGCAGCCTATTCCTGCATGCCTGTGGAGGAGGGGAGAGGCAGACACCTTCACTCAGCCTTTACTACTCCTGTGTGGGATTGAGTCCCTGCTGGCACTAAACCAATCACTTCACAAGCTGCATGTGTGCTCTCAGTCCTCGTACCACAGCAGGCAGGTATGCTGTTCCACTCTCATCCTGGGTCGCCCTCAAACCAACATAATTTCTCAATAAAACTCGCAGTGGCTAACATGAATCTGATGTAACAAATTATGTGGAAATATTGAACAGTAAAGCACATTAAATAAAATATGGACAATTACCCAGGCAGATTAGCTACAGCCAAGGCCATTAACAAGCACAGATGAGAGAGCGAGCGGGGTCCTGGCTGAGTTCACCCAGGCGCTGTGTGCAGCCTCTGCTGCACATGCTGAATGCCCTCACTAAGTGGGTGAGGGTTCATGATAGTCAGATTTGTGTCGTGTAAAATGGCTCCAAGGTCTGCTCAGCTTGCATCTGCTTAGGTAACTACCCAGGGTTTCTACCCAATTGTGCACCTATTATTGGAGAGTATCCTGAATCTCTTCTGGCTGATGCCTGGAGAGGCTAAAAGTGCATCTACACTGTCAATTCTCCATTTGTTTGGGGATGTGTATGTGCCCTGGCCCACATGTATAGCACTTATTTGTTCATAGGATAAGGCCAGCTGGGGGTAGTGTATGTTCCAGGTCAAGGTGTGCCCTGTCCCTCTGCCACGTGCTTTGTGTGATGTACAGTAACCTTGAATGAGAGCGCTGCAGCACAGTCCTTAACTGGCATTTTATTGTCCCTTGTGTGCATCTCCTTTGGCTCTCATATGTGCTGACTACTTATTCCCTCCTTGCCGCGTCTTCCCCACAAGGTGCGTGACTTTCTGTCACCTGCTTGGTGCTCCTCCCTCCAGCCCCTGCGCGGACTGATCCAGCCTCTCTCCATTTGGAGAACCTCTGCTCTGCCAAGCTGAGGATGACCCTGCAGCTTGCAGACCAGAGGAGGGTTCTCAGGACCATGCTGTTAATTGGATTTGGGAACCTACACCATCACATAGCTGTCCCAGAGTGGCTGACACCATAGTACAGCCCACTGGCTTGTTTGCAGTGCTACATGTAACCAAGCACCTTCAAAGGTGGCTGCCAAGTTTGGGAAACAACGTAAACATATAAGCACTGAATTTTTCATAGTACTAGCCTTGCAATTTTTAAGCCTAATTCAATAATTCTCAGCCAGAGACCCTTTTAAGAATACTGCACAATGTTTGCACATGTAGTAGTGCTAATTAGGGCTGTGCAAAGCTTTGGGTGGTGATTCAATTTGGAGGAGATTCAGCCTGATTTGGTGGCTGAATCTCTGAATCCGAATTGAATCAAATTAGGGGACCAATTTAAAGGTCTGAATTGATCCGAAGCTCTCCAAACCTTTGGAAAAGTTTTGGAGAGCTTTGATGATTCAGGCAGTCCCCGGTGGCTGAAGCAGGGGGCTGCAGGCAGACTTTGAGCTGGTAAGTACTAGGGGCTGGAGGAGAGGGGAGAGGGCCATGGGGGGACCCCTGCCAGCCCCTCCCCCCTCTTCCCCCCCGCTCGGTACTTTAAAGAAAAGCTGCGGTGCTCACTGGGTGCTGCCAGGCATGGGGTGGGGAGCAATCCCTGCTGCCCCCCACTGCCTCATGCTGCATGGGGGGCTCTGCCATGAGCCCACCCACTCCCCCAGTCCCTCCATGGGTGTCCCACCCAGGCCAGCTCTGGCCGTTTAAGGAAAAAAAACAAGCAAAGCCCCAGGACTCACCACTCCTGGTGCAGGCTCAGGGCTTTGGGGCTTGTGCAGAACATCCCACGTGGCATGGGGCAATGAGGGGCAGTGGGGATTGCCCCCGTCAGCAGGAGTGGTGAGTCTGGGGGTGTTTTTCAGTTTTTTTTTCCTTAAAGGGCCGGAGCTGGCCTGTGTGGGGCACCTGTAAGGGGGCTGGGAGAGCAAGGGGGGAGGGTTGGGGGGCTTTCGCAGAGTCCCCCACACAGCATGGGGCAGTGGGGGGCAGCAGGGATCGCCCCCTGCCTGGCAGCACCTGGGAAGCCAGGGCTTTTTTTTTTACAAGTGCCAGGAGCTGGGGCAGCCATTGCCGGGCTGGGAGAGAGGTGAGGGATGGGCCTGGCCTGGCTGATTTGGAGATTCGACCTCTGCCGAATCTCTGAATTAGATTTGGCTGAAATGAATTGGGACAGTGATTTGAATCACTGAATTGAATCACTGTCCCCTGAATTGGCCGAATCCGAATACAAAGCAAATACTAGCCACTTTGCATAAGCCTAGTGCTAATGCCTTCACAAGGTACCTGGAGAGATTTCAAATAGGAATCCATAGTCAGAAATATTCTGATCTGCTTGGGGCTTTCTGGGTGCTTTGCAATGGAAAGTGCTCTGTTTTCTCTAGTCAAGACATGAGTGGAAGTTGTAGGCTGGGATTTTCTGAGGTGTGCCTTGAGTCTAATAAGGGTGTTGGTTGTAACTGTGTTGGTTGAAGGACACAGGCAGACAAGGTTCTTTGGGTAAATGTGATATCTTTCATTAGAC
Organism: Gavialis gangeticus; assembly: GCF_001723915.1. Lineage (NCBI taxonomy): Eukaryota > Metazoa > Chordata > Crocodylia > Gavialidae > Gavialis > Gavialis gangeticus. The sequence continues at coordinate 43,581,152 of NW_017729000.1, read as the reverse complement.
CAATTAAAAAGTTGGAAAAAATTACGCTTTGCAAGCTTTCAGGTACAAATACCCTTCTTCAGGCTGAGGGGGAGCCTACAGTTGTATTGTGCTCTCCTGGAAGGGACAGAAGCCAGTTTGCAGGAATGCAGTGAGGGTCAGTGAAAATGCAAATGTACAGCAGCAAGGGTCAGAGGGGGTGAGAGACAATGGTTGAGAGACAGGTTGTGGGGGGGAGAGGGAGAATGGTGACCTGGTGATGGATGTAGCTGGTATATTGTAAAGAGGTTACCTGGGGTTTGCAGATGGTGTGCAGATTATAATGTGCCATAAATTCAATGTCTATATTTAGTCTGTGATTTTTTGTATCCAGTAGATTTATGAAGTGAAGTTCGTAGGCTCATCTACAAAAGGTGTTTTGTAAATTCCCTTTGAGGATTAGAACTGAGAGAGACCCCACACCCCACCTAAGCACCACTCTGATCCCCTTCCTCTGCCCAGGCTTCTCCTCTGCTTCCTGCCCTGTGTCCCCTGCCTGATCTCATGATCTGCTTTCTACTCCCTGCCTGATCTGCTGCGTGCTGCTCATAGCAGCTGCCCCTGGCACTTGTGTTGCTGGTTGGCCGGTCCTGGTCCAGGCCCACCTGTGAATTTGATTTCTTTGTTATTGTGAAAGGGTGTCCTTCAGGATCTGGGGGAACACCTGTTCACCAGAGCGCCCCAAGAGATGACAAGGTCAAACAGTCACAAACTTCTTCAAGACCATTTCAGGCTGGACATAAGGAAAAACTTCTTTACTGTCCGAGCCCACAAGGTCTGGAGCAGACTGCTGCCAGAGGTGGTGCAAGCACACCACCACATTTATCTTGCTGGGATCCTTTGACCCCAGCTGACTTCCTGTCCCTGGGGCAGGGGGCTGGACTTGAAGATCTTCCGAGGTCCCTTCCAGCCCTAACGTCTATGAAATCTATGAAAGTGTGCACCCATGGGTAACTGGGTGTTTTTGTCTTTAATAGATTTTCAGTGTACGTTCATTCTGGTGCGCAGTTGTTTGGTTTCTCCAATGTATTTTCCATCAGGGCATTTGGTGCACTGGATGAGAGTCTAACAAGGAATTCTTTAAATCTAACAAGGTTGAGAACCCCGGCTTAATTTACTTACACATTTCATGAGCAACTTCCCAGAGACGAGCCTATGAACCCCACTTCATCAACCTCCTGGATACTAAAAATCAGGGACTAAATATAGACATTGGATTTATGACACATTATAACCTGTCTGACATCTGACTCCCCAGGTCCCTCTCCACTATTCATCCCCCTTCTCTTCCCCACCCAGCCTGTCTCTCATCCATTGACTCCTCAGCTTACATCTTCACTGACTGCCTGTCTTGTATGCAGATAGCCCAGCCTCTGGCTTCTTTACTATTCATTCCATCCAGGAAGAGCGCACACCAACTGCTGAAACTTCCTTAGCCTGACGAAGGGTTTTTGAACCCAAAAGCTGGCTTAAAAATTGTTTTCCAACTATTTAAGTTGGTCTAATAAAAGATATCAGATTCACCCAAAGAACCTTGTCTTTCACAAGCAAGTCATTTAAAAAATGCTGCTTTTATTGAATGGGCTACGCTGAGATAAAATTGTTCATTTGTCCTTTTTGCTGCAAAAGATTGATTCTGGCTTGTAGCTGTAGTGGCCATTTTAATGCAACACAGCTCTTCCTACAATAGCTTTAAGTCCTTTTGTATAACAATAGGCCTCTTCAAGGGACGATGTCTGGGGAAGGGAGGGAGGGGGTTGCTCTCAATGCCCTGTATTCTAGTTATGCATCGATTAAAAGTCCTTTGGAACAGAGCTTCGGCTTCCTTGATCACGACCGCCACATCACGACGA
>NW_017729000.1:43570871-43579270 GCF_001723915.1 Gavialis gangeticus | reverse complement strand
GTGCCTTCCGACCCTAGAAACTATGAAACTATGAAACTTGGCAGTGAAGCTCTCAGAATTTGGTTTCTATTCTCCTCACTAACTCTCCAGGTTTAGTTCTGCTTTTTATCCGTGTTCCTTCTGACCCTTTCACCCTGGAAGGCAATATTTGTAAAGCCTCCTCCTGCCTCCCAGAGCATCTAGAATTCTGGCTGATCAATCAAGTTACAGGGCGAATATAGGCCCCTCAGTTATGTGCCATAGAGGCAAATGATCCAGACAAAAGGATAGTTTTTCATGGAATTTACTGAGGGAAGACAACTATTCGTCAGCTCCTGGTGAGGGAAAACTGGGGAATGACAGCAAAAAAAGATCATTAATCCTTAAAAAGATCCTCAAATGTTCCCTGTGCAGAAGATTTCAGTGACTTAGTTGTGTGGGGGGTTGGAAGAGCATGGTTTTCCATTATTAATGCCATTGGAGATAAAAAAAAAGAACGTCTGACTGTAAATTAATTTAAATTCTAGGAGGTTTACTTGTGAATCCTCAGAAAACTGAATGCTATTAGTTTGGAGCAGATATGCTTCATTTTTCATATAGAGCAGAGGTATAGCCCTGCTTTAAGAGTAAAATTCAACCTGAGGTAGAGCCAGAGTTTAGCAATTCTCTGATATATAGGGCTCATTACTACTCACAGAAACGCATCCTTGCAAAGGTCAAGGAAAAACAGTTAGGTACTGAAGGCAACACACCCCACAGTCATTCACTGATACTACCTGCAAGGTTTTTTTTGCTCTGTACCTTGGTTCAGGCTGGCTTGTTTGAATTGTGTTACATTTATGCTGTAGCAGACTTTGAAAATGCAGAGGCTGCTGGTGCCTGTATTGTTTGGTTCCCTTGGAGATACTGGTTTGTTTAATACACTTTTATTTTTCTGTATACAATTGGTTGTCAAGGCACTTGAAAAGGAAATATTTGTATTTATGCAAAAAAGCCAACATTATTAAAGTAGCAGGAAAAAAACCAAACCTCTTGGAGAGTAAAATTTAATTAAAGCTGATAACAGGAGGTAGGTGGAAATCAAGCTAGAAGCCAGTAGTTTACAAACCAAAAATTCAAGTATAGTGTACTCCTCTAAGTTGTTCTTTGTGGGCTCCTTACTCCATTTGAAAACTAAGCAAAGTAGATAAAATAATAATAATTCAGCAGGTCTTCTGGGAAGTATGAGCAAGGAAAACAGGACATGCAATCCCAATGGGCTCCTCAAATGCATCATGCTGGTAGCCTGTATGTGGGCACACACGGCTCATTCCTTAAAGGAGAGAATTAGTTTTCTGAGGACTTGCAAATAAAATCTTAGAGTTAAAATTAATTTGCAGACAAGTCCTCTATGAAACTCAGATGGGTAGGGGGAGGGGGTTGTTCCTTATGCTTTTAATAATGGAACATCACACTCTACAACTCCCCACACAGCTAACTCACTGAAAATGTATACAGGTGCAACATTTGAATAACTTTTCTATGGTCCTTTTCTTGCTGTCATTCTCCATGACAGTTTTCCCCTCACCACTGCCTGAAGAACAAATTTGCTCCATGTAGAATTCTATAAAGCGTTGGGCTCTCGTTTCAGTCATTATCACCCCAGTGCTATCCCAAGGAAAGGTCTGATGAAGACAATGGAGTTAGAGGTTTAACTGGAGAATCTAGTCTGTCTTTGGGTTTTATATTGCTGCCTACTACCCCAAGGTCCTCATCCATGTGGGAACGAATGATGTGGCTTGGAGTAGTCTGGGATGGGTCATGGCTGACTACATGGCTCTGGGAGACAGATGTAGAGGTTCGGGGGCACAAGTAGTCTTCTCATCGGTCCTCCCAGTCAGCGGTTGTGGTTAGCACCACAGCAACTGCATTGAGGAAGTCAACTCATGGCTTCAGAGTTGGTGCCACCATGCTGGGTTTGGCTTTCTAGACCATGATCCATACTTCCAGGACAGAACCTTGCTGGGACATGATGGTCTACATCTCTCTCCCAAAGGTAAGAGTCTGTTCTCTTACAGGTTGGCAGATCTCCTACGTAGAGCTTTAAACTAGTTTTGTTGGAGGACAGGGATGTCAAAGTCCAGGCGTGACCAGGAAAGACAAGCCATGAACTGCACGCTGGAATTGACCAGGTAAGTACTAAGGGGCCCACTAAGAACCAGGATAGGGGAGTATTCAGGGCACCTATTGGGGGGCTTAGATGTCTCTATACTAATTCTAGAAGAATGGGAAACAAGCAGGAGGAACTTGCACTCCTGCTTGCAGACAAAGATTTTAACCTGGTTGGACTAAAGAAACCTGGTGGGACCCTTCCCATGACTGGGCAGTGGGCGTTGAGGACTACAGGCTATACAGGCAGGATAGATTGGACAGGTCAAAGTCCTATGGGTCAGACTACAAGGGGGTAGGGGTGAAAGGGACTTGGTAGTGGAGGTCTACTACAGATCCCCACACCAGGGGATCGAGTTAGACCTCGAATTCTTGAAACAGCTCTCAAAGGCAGTACACTCAAAGGACCTAGTTGTCATGGGTGACCTAAATTACCCAGACATCTGCTGGGAGCAGCAGTCGGCCAGGTCTACCCATTCACGTAGGTTTCTAACCTGCATACAGGACCTGCACCTAACACAGGAGGTATGCAGTCCCACTAGGGGAGATGCCTTACTTGACTTGGTGCTGGCTACAGGGAAGGACTTGGTGGGGGATCTACAGGTACAAGGTCACCTAGGGGATAGTGACCATCAGTTGATAGGATTCACTAACTGGTGAAAGGTGGGAAAGACAACTAGTAGGGCAGAAGTGCTAGATTTCCAGAAGGCCAACTTCAACCAGCTCAGGAGATTAGTTAGAGTGCGCCTGAGGGGTAATCACGTCTGTGAGTTGGGAGTCCAAGAAGGGTGGGAGTTTCTCAAGGGACGGATCCTGCAGGCGCAGTACACACAAAGGGAGGCAAAAGAGCCAAACACCTTCTTGGCTGAACAGGGAAATCCAGGAGAGCCTTCAGAGGAAAAGAGAGGCTTACAGGCTGTGGAAGCAGGGGGCAGCCACCAAGGAAGAGTTTACCTGCTTGGCTCGTGTTTGAAGGGAAGCAGTGAGGAAGGCCAAAGCAGATACAGAATTCAAGTTGGCAACAAAGATTAAAATTAACAAAAAGTCTGTCTTTAGGTACATAAGCAGCAAGAAGAAGGCACAGGGTGTAACATAGGGCCTCTACAGAATGGACTAGGGCAGCTTGTAACAGACAGGATGGATAAAATGGAGCTTTTAAATGACTTCTTTGCATCTGTGTTCCTGGACACAGATACAAACATGCTTCCCAATATGACTTTAGTCTGGCATGAGAGAAATACCAATCCATCTATGGTTAGCGCTGACCTAGTGAAGGGGCATTTGGAGGGGTTGGACATATTTAAGTCGGCAGGCCCTGATGATCTTCACCCAAGGGTACTAAAGGAATTGGCCAGTATCATAGCAAAACCACTGGCACAACTGTTTGAGTGCTCGTGGCGCTCAAGACAGGTCCCAGAAGACTGGAAAAGGGCCAAAGTGGTCCCTATTTGCAAGAAGGGGAGGAAGGAGGACCTGGGTAATTATAGGCCAGTTAGCCTCACCTCTATTCTTGGCAAGACCTTAGAAAAAATCATGAAGGATCACATTTGTGGGGTGCCAGTGGGTAATACAATGTTAAGGGGAAACCAGCATGGCTTTATAGCAGGCAGATCCTGCCTGACTAACCTGGTCTCTTTTTATGACCAGGTCACAAAGTGCTTAGTTGCAGGGGTGCAGATAGATGTTATCTACTTGGATTTTAAAAAGGCTTTCGACACAGTATTGCACGCAATTGTCACCAGCACACTGTGTAGCTGAGATGTGGATTTTTTTACAGTCAGGAGGGTGAAAAACTGGCGTATGGGATGCACCCAGAGAGTGGTGGTGGATGGGTCGGTTTCCCCCTGGAGAGATGTGGGCAGTGGTGTCCCCCAGGGCTCTGTCCCTGGACTAGTGCAGTTCAATATCTTCATCAGTGATTTGGATGAGGGTGTTGAAAGCACTCGGTACAAATTCACATACAACACCAGACTATGGGGTACAGTAAGCACACTGGAGGGAAGGGAGCAAATTCAGGCCAGACCTGACCCTGGGCTCCACGGAGGCAGCAGATACCGGCGATGCTCCCCACTGTGCTGCCCTGACACACACTGTGTTCCTGGCCCTGCTGCCCTCCCCTGGGCCCTCCTGAGTGCAGCATGTGCGACCCGAGTGGCAGTGCGCACAGGGGCTGCACAGGGAAGCTTCCTGCTGCTGCAAACTCCGTGCTACCCGGGTCACACTTCTCCTGTGTGCACGGGAGCAGCATGGGCATGACGCAGGGTTGTGCCCCTCGCTGCTGCCCCTGCCTGCAGGGTAAATGTGGCCAGGGCAGCGGGGAGCTCAGAGCAGCAGGCAGCTTTCTGCGTGCCCTGCTGTGCCCTGCCATGCTGGGTTTCACATGCTGCTCTGCAGAAGTGGCGGCAAGGGCAGCCCAGTGGGGAGCATCGCCAGTATCTGCTGCCTCCCCAGAGCCCATGGCTGGATCTGGGGCTGGGAGGCAGCTAGGGCTGGGCCTGTGAGGCAGCAGCTGTTTGTAGCCTCCCAGCTGCAGCTGGCCCAGGTTCTGGGGAGCTGCTGATACCCACGGACCCCGGGCTGCTTGCAGCAGGGCTTCCATCCTCCCAGCCGGCTGCTGGAAGCAGCCCAGGCTCTGTGGCTATCAGCAGCTACTTCAAACCTGGGCCGGCTGCTGCAGGGAAGCTGCAAACAGCTGCTGCCTCCGCACCCTGGCCCCAGCTCTCTCCTGGCCCCAGCTGTCTAGATGTTATTGTTGTAGGCAACAATATGTTTCAGATAGAGGTGGTCGACCCATGTCAGAAAAGTCATATTGCCAATATGGCAAGCAGTGCGTGTAGCTGCCATGTTGGAATCCAAGATGGCTGCCATGAATTCACGGTTTGCTCAGTATTTCAGCCCCCGCTAGGTTTAGAAAATTAATTCCAATGAAGAAACCAACATTGTATGAACCAAGGAGATCAATCATAACATTTCTGTCATGGTAGACATATTGGATGCCAAGATGGCTGGCACATTAGCGTGTATGTATCGCCAAATTGTAATTAAACACCTAGTAAACGATACTATAACACTAAAACCTTACAAATTCTATCACTACAAATTTCATAGCAGGTCTACAGTACTGAAAACATCATAACTCAGGCTAGCTTACCTGTTAGAGTTATATTGACTAAGACAATACAATTTTTTTTTACTTCAGAATGCAGATAAGTCATATATTAATAAAACATAACTCAATGGCAATGAAACACACAGACATATGTTCAGCTTGAGGCAATAGGAAAATGTAATAGTCTAATCCAATGGTAATATAATGGTAATACAACAGTATACATAACATTAATACAATGGGTAATTGCAGTTTTTCAGATCTCTTCGTCACTTGAATCTGCTTCTGAATCCCTGTAGTTATGATATGGATTGCAACATGCTGTCTCATAACACTCCCAGCCGGGAGTGAATGGTACATTAGCCTGCTTGCACAAGCATGCTGGTTCCAGCATTCTGTTTTGCACTTGCAACTTGTTATTCAAAGGTTTTCTGCTGGTAATGGTTCAAATGTTGTTATGGTAGGAACAGAATCATCATTTTCAGCTTGCCAACCACACTGGTCAGGTGATGGCAATGGCGCATTAGGTTTGAGTTCCCTTCACCAACAGAGACTTTGATAATTGGCTCTACATACATTTTGCAGAAGGGGTTTATATGTAGGCAGAAGTTTATCCAGAGCTTTTCTTTGATGGAGTATTTTCACCCTAGCATCCAAAAGTGTCGTCAAAGATACTTTGTTGTGTTGCTGTACAAATCCTTATCAACATTGGGCCTTCTTCCTAGACCTGCCAACAGATGTGGATGTTGAATGAACAGTTTCCAAGCAGTTTTCTTAGCATGACCACTGAACTGGCTGGTGGTGTCACAACAAGTGACACTGTGGAATCCAATTAAAGATGCACAGACCAACTCAGGCAATTCTGACACAATATCATGAACTGGAAGGAATTTGACTGGGTTGCTTCTCTTCATCCAAACCTTAGGTGCAAGATTATGCCATAGAAGCAGGATCAGTGGGCCTGTGTCATTGTGGGAGAATGCTAGAGAAGAAAAGGGGAGGGCAATTATTTGGGCCAACAAGCAACATAGGCAGCTCTAGGGCCACCTGCAATAGCCCAAATCCCATGCGCCCTGTGGCTCCTCCCTGCCGCCATCAACAGTGCACAGCCCCAGCCCCAACCCTGGCCCACCCTGTGCCCACTCTGGATTCACCCTGGCCATAGCGGATCAGCTGGAACCCATGTGCCCAGCCCCAACCGTGCCTGTCCACAATGAGCAGCGGCTGGGCAGAATAAAAGCAGCCCCTCTTCTTTGCTGCTGCTGGACCTTTCTTGCTTCAGCCAACTGTGGCTATGCCCAGGCTGTTTTGCAGCTCCTCTCCACCATCATGACTGCCACTGCTACTGCCACCTCTGGGCTGCTCAGCAAAGGAGCTGCAGGGCAGCCTGGGCATGGGCTCTGGGCAGCTGCAGCAAGAAGGGCCCAGCAGCTGCGAAGGGGAAGGGCTGCTTTTTCCTCATGCCAAGCATGGGCGGGTGAGTCCAGAGCAGGCACGGGGCAGGCCAGGGCTGTTCACATGGGTTCCAGCTGGTCCAGAACTGGTCCACTCTGCTGGGCCAAGTCTAGAGAAGGCACAGAGCAGGCTGAGGTTGGGGCTGTGCACATGGGTCCCTGCCAGTACCTACTGCCTCCACCTGGGCTGCTTAGAAAGGCAGTCCAGCTGCAGAGATGCGTTAGCCCTGCTGCATGCCCAGGGAGCAACGGGATGTGCCAGAGGCTGGATGGCACCTGGGCCAGGTGGGACCAAGGGACCTGCTGCAGGCCAAACACACCCCTCCATGGGCTGGATCTGGTGTGCGGGCTGTATTTTGCCCACCCTGGCATAGAAGCTCTTGGTAGTGTCACGCTGCTATTGCTGCGCATGAGGACTGGATAAAGCTTCGGGACTTTTAGTGGGTGATGGGGTTGTGCAAGTCCAGCTTACACATGGTTGTAATTAACGATTAATAAGGAGCAGGTGGGATGATGAGAGAAAATCAGGGAATTTTTTAATTACTTACGGCTGCAGCCATGGGTGACAGAAGATAGAAGCAAATGAGGTGAATACAATGAGCAGACATGTCCCGGTAAGTATAAACGGCGTCCAGGGTTGCTAGGCATGGACGGGAGGCGGGAACTAGATGATCAGTCTAGCGTCCCCTTTTTTACAACGGAGCAGGTAACGACAACCTCGCTCCAGCATGGCTAGGGGCTCCCTTACATTGCTTTGATGACGCCCGCGATGACGAGCTGACGAACGGTAAGCTCGCCCTATCATTGATTTTAAAAAGTGCGCGCTTTTCTTTCCCCTCCCTGCTCCCGCGGCACGGGGGGGCCGAACTTCCGCCATCTTGTTGCCTCGTGCACGCGGTCACATTAGGGAGACAGGTAGCATCTGCAGTAAGACATTTCTGGATAATGGTGTTTATGATTTCTCTTTCTTTGTCACATGTATTTAGAATGTCTAATGCAGTATCTTCTGGCACAACATCTCCCACAGAAACACATAACAGCTCATCATTGGAAACCTTAAACAAGTGGAACCTTTCAAAGTGCTCTTGTAGCAACTTGACATTGCTATAATCTCATTTCAGTCATGTCCTTTGTCTTTCATTATGACTGAAAGATGTTGTTGTATTGATCCCAAACCTTTGATTTACCATCTCAGTTAGGTGACCTCTTTCACTGTTGTTCAGCTTTCATCATTGTCTAGCTGATTCATTGTGTGTTAGATTTACAATGCCACTAGTAATGTTGCAAACCTTGTTAATGTGCCTGGTCAGCTGAAATGTTTACAAATGGGAGATTAATTGTCTTAACCCCAGATTTTCCTTCCACAAATATCCTTTTGCAATCTCCACATGCAAATGGGAATGAAAGACTTGTTGCTTCCATTGTTCCTGAGGGCATTCAGAAGAGTAATGTGTAAATAGGCCTGTGCGAAGCGGCTAGTATTCGCTTTGGATTCAGCCGATTTGGGGGACGGTGATTCGATTTGGTGATTCGAATTACTGTCCTGAATTGATTCAGCTGAATGTGAATTGGAGATTTGACTGCCCCGCCTGCCCCAGCTCCTGGCACTTTAAAAAAAAGCCCTGACTCACCAGGTGCTGCCTGGTGGGCAGTGGAGATTGCTCCACTACCCCACACTGTGTGGGGGGCTCTGCACAAGCCCCCCTGAC